>NW_028277953.1:0-300000 GCF_059751315.1 Micrasema longulum | reverse complement strand
CTATTCCTTCATGAACTTCGTAGTTGGTTAAATGCGGTACTTGTCTTTCATATTAAGATGTAATAAAAATAATTCATGTTTATTTTAAACTCCATTGTTTATTTATTCCGTGATAGTCAATTAAAAAGCATTTATAAGGCAAAGGGACAATAAATTACACTTAACGGAGTATATGAGAGGAATAATTTCTAATTATCAGGAAGAATTCAATGTTAATTATCTGTGTTTACAATGTTACCTGTGTAGCAACCACTTTCGATTATTGTTTGTCTTGGTCCATCTACTACCAGTATTTTTAACGATGTTTGAGAACGAGCTCTAGAGCAAACAATATTTAAATATTTATCGTTGCGACTTGTTTCAGTATATTGCGTAAGCTAACTTTAAAGAAAACTGTTTTCTAGGTATAGGTATTGAAGAAGCGTTGGAGCAGATAGAGTATTTGAAAATATTCTGGAAATAAAATAAAAACTGTTCCTATTTTTAAATGTGATGATTTTTGTTAATCACATTTTGTTATGTTTTCCAGTTCTTGGCTCAGTGAAAATGAAATCATACTTGAATAAATGCGTTCACCATTAATGTGAAATTCGAATAATCATTATATCTAAAACTCATGTTTCCTGTGTTTGTAAATACTTTTGTCACCAGACAGTATTATAAATTATATTCTTATAAACCCTTACGCCATATTTTTTTTATTATTTTGTCGTTTTTTATTATTTATATAAAATGTAATACGTTAATCTTATTCTGAACGCAAAATACGTATTTTAGATTCGTATTTATAAGATTACCGTCTTCAGCTAAACACGATCTAATCCTTGTGAATTTAAAGTGCACCCTTGCGCGAATACCGTACCTAACGAATCCAATTTTGTGTCCCTACTAACATACGTATTATTCTGCCCTCTTCGGACCGAACCGACGACAAAAAATGTTTGAATATTTATATGCCTGAGATACCTTCATAATGTAAGGGTTGTATTCCCTGGAGAATGGACAAGTTATTCCAAGAACCTAAGGGATGATAGGGACTTACTCCTTTGATTAAGTAGTGGTCAATTTTAGTAAACTCACTTTGAATTATCCTTTTGAATCAATTTAATAATAAAGTATCATTAAACTACGTATTCATAGCTCTGGTAATTCTTTTTTTTCTGTATTTTTTTGTAAATTATGCATGTGTTTTAGTATGAAAAAATATAAATAGGACATTTTCTACTGGTTTTTTGATTGGTTGCTTCAATAATACACTAATTGAAGTATATTTCAATCCATTGAAAAATGAAATTAAGTTAATTAATTTATTGTTAGATTAGGATTATACCCACTCGTACATACAATATTGTGATACAACACATTTATGTCTGTCATTTATTATCAATACGGCCTCCGTAATGTAACGGCTAGAACCCATGACGCACACCCGAAAGGTTACGGGTTTGATTCCCAGTGGGAATACTAAAATTAAATGTGATTTTTCTCAAGCCTTGGTGTCCTGTGCTGTAATTAACTATTTTGATTGGGTCTCTTAGTTGTAGTGCAAATTTAAAATTAAAAAAACAAAATAACGAAAATATGTGACAAATTGACTGTGCCAAAGCGATAACAGTAAATAAAAGTTTATCTACGCGTTTCTAATCCATAATCTGAAAGTAGTTAATAATAAAAAATAATGCTTTTGAATGGAAATAGAAAGAATATAATATAACATAATTTTTTTCAACAATTTTAACTCTTGATTGCTTCTTTTGAAGAACCTGGGCCTGTTTTTTTTTCCTGGGATTTTAATAAAATTAAACATGTTTCTGCTTAAATTATATATTATTTTTCTAAAATGAATGTAATAATCCGTAAGGGTTAATAAATAAATTAATAAAATACAAATATATAATAACATTTAGTAAATAAATTGTCAACTAAAAAAAATATAATAAAAATACTTATTACTCCTAGTTTATTTTTACAAAAATATTATTAACTTTTATCAGTTTTAAACGAGAAATAGGTTATTTTATTTATAATTTTCGAAACGAATTTTTGACCGACCAATAATATTTGTAAATGAGTACGCTTTTGATTGATTTTTAACGGGACGTTTAAATACCTTTATTAGCAATTTAATTAAGTTTGCTTTGGGATAATCGTCTGGAGGAAATCACTTATACAGCGAAGTGTAAAGTAGGATCTAATATCTCAAGAATTGGTGTTAAAGTGGATCCTCTTGTCATTCCATCACTTGAGCTCCGGAAGTTTACAAACATTATTAATTAAATAAATAATACGTTGGCTGGGTAGTGAGAACTATTATAGTTTAAATATCTTATTAATTACTAGCTTGTTTGCCCGGCTTAGCCTGGATTGAGGTTAGTTAATTTTAATTGGTTCTAAAAAAAATTCTATGGTTATTTGAATTTAGTAAAAATTGCTATGTTTATCTGTAATATTGATATCACGACATTAAGGCTTAAATTTCTGTGCGCAAGTGTAAGGGACAGATGCAATAAATCAGTTATGGAGTATTAATACTATAGATAAGAGAATAATCAAATATGAGTGTTCAGTAAATTGGTGGGTAAATGTTATTTTTAAATAACCAATTGATCACACCAATGTTTCAAATAAAAGTCAATGCATTCACACAAATATAATAATTCTTTGAAAAATAAAATAAAATCTAATCTTTCACATGTTTTTTTGGATTGATTTATAATTTTACAATATCCTTATTAATTTCTTGTTTATTATTAAACTTCATCTTTTTAATTTTATTGTTACTATTATTTCTATAATTCATATTTTTTCATTTTAATAACACCCATTATTATCATTGGAGTTTTTTTATTTATTATTTATATTTTAATTAAATTGCAAAAATTAAATATATTATGAATTAAATTTCATACATTTGATATTTTTGATTCTTGTTTCAGCAATTGATTTTTTTTATCATTTCTTTTTTATAATTTATAATTATTTATAATTAATAATTGTTTATTATTTAATAAGTTTCTGAATTTTTCAATATTATTTTTATTTATTTTTGTTCAACGCAATAACAATGTGGTCAAATATTTTAATTAATGTTAGCAAATAATTATTTCACCACTTACCGACTTTTTATATCTACTGGTTTGAGGGTGTACGTAAAACCACGCGGAAGGTTCCGGGTTCGATTCCCAGTGAGAACATAAAAATTAAATGTGATTTTTCTGAAACCCGAGTGTATTGTGCTAAAAATCACCACTAAAAATTAGGTCTCAATACTTGTAGTGGTGCAATTTTTTTTTAATATAAAAGTTCGATTAGTAAGTGATTAGCATTGAAAAGGGAAGAATCTGTAATTAAAAAAATTACAGTGAGTTACTGCCGACTCAGCGCTGCCAATCCTACCGATTTCGATAGAAATTCTACCGATTTTTAATATTTTAATTATCTTCATAGGATATATTTAGTATTTAATTGTCCCCAATACAGGCCGTCTACTTATAAATGAATAAACCGAATACTTACTTTTTTCTGTTTGCTCATAAAGCTACGTTTTCTGTCATTTGTTTATTATTATGAATACTACTTATCCCTTGGTCGTACATTTTATTTTATTTTATTTATTTCGAATACAAACAGATGTACAGGTTAAATTAATATTTAAAAAAAAAAACTATATAAAATGTATATATAGTAGGGCCTGCCATCCAATTATATGTATTCACTAAATAATACTTTAATAAAGCGACGACGGCTTGAAGTTTAAACAATATAAATAAAAAATATACTACATGTTAAAATAAGATAAATATGGACAAAACGAGGAGATAGTGAAAAGAAAAAGAAAGAAATTGATAAGGAGTGGTAAAAGGTGATTAAAAAAAAGTAAGAGTGGAAAATTGCATTTGATTTAATGATTAAATGAATAATTAATGAAGAGCATGAATCAAGCCTATTGATTTTCTTCTTTTTTTTTTTATTTATTTACAATTTTAAAAAACCCGTTATGGTTACATTAGAAATTTAATATTGTCTAGTCATTTTATGTCTCGTCTAGTCTAGTTAGTTCAGTCATCATGTGCTTTTTCAGATTGATTTTAAATTTGTCTCCATTAAAAGTTTTCAAGTAGTAAGGTAGGTCGTTGTAGTGTTTAAGTCCATTATGTAGTATTTTTGACTGTCCTGTGTTTGTCTTTGCTTTTTCAATATGATAGTGTTTTTGTTGTCTGGTGTTATATTTATGTATGTCAGCATTTTTGACTAATATTATGTCGTCGTCTTGTATGTTTCCCAGTGTTATTTTGTGCACAATTTTTAAGGTCTCAATTTTAGTCAAGTAGTTTATGTCAAACTGGTGTGTTTTTTTGTACAGTTCAGTCGTAGAAGTCAGGTAGGGTAGGTTGTATGTTAGTTTAAGAATTTTATTTTGTTGTCTTTGTATTCTTGTTATGTCTGTCTTGTTACCAGTTCCCCAGAAGGCGATCATGTAACTCAATTGACTTTTGACATAGGCTTCGTACATCATAATTTTAGCTTATTAAAAACTCTGCTTAGGGCGTCGAGTAATTAGGAACGCGGATGCGCTATATTAGTTTTCATGAATCTTAGCGCTTTACCCGTTAGTTATTCATAATAATAATAATAAAAGACCCATTATGTGATTTAGGATACAAATGATTTTTTTGCAATGTAAAAATGTTTGTACATGTTCAGCACATTTTAAGGTATAGAATAAAAAACAAAGAACGACATTCGAGATTTTGAAGCAGCATGTAGTATGTCTTGCCACAAAATGTCATGGAATATTAGCATCACTTGTGTATTTCTTTCACTTACAAAGTCAGATACATTTTATTGTTAAAAATGTCCACAGTATATTTTAACAGAAACATAAAGTAAACGGGCAATCATGGTGCGTTAACAGATTTCTTATTTAAATGATAACTAAAAACCTTATATAATAATATAAAACTAATTAAAATTGAGTTTTAGCCGCGAAATATAACGTTCAACTATTCGCAGCTGTACCGAATTTCGTATTTACGTAAAGCATCGGCCGACGGCCTTACGAAAGAGACTGTCGATTTTGTAAAGCGTCGTCTTTGTTGCACGCGTTCAGTGTTGAATGAGTGTATAAATGACAAAGATGACATTACTATAACTATACTAATTGAATTAGGCAGGCAGTCTATTTTTGCATGTTACCGTTACTTTCAGTTCATTGATTTAAGCATCAAATATCTTTAAACCAAAATAATTCCTATTTACTTCGAAAATAAGGCGAGCAAGATCAAAGAACAGTAAGGTGGACTGATTAATAATAATATTTCAAATTATTTCATTTATCAATCGGCATTTGTCATCATTTTTATACACGAAACAGTACACCGTGAGGCCGACTAATCTTCACTCGATTTCTTTTAACAAAATTTTCTCCCTTGAGTAGAAAATAAATAAATAAAACTAAAGAAGAAAATAATAAATAAGTATCCACCCACCCGAATTTTACCGGACCGAGTGGATTGGTACGATACGTGAAATGGGCCCGTACATGACAGACATAATAATAATCAATCATTTTAAGAATAATAATATTATTTATAAGAAAAAGAACTGGGAGTGCGGTTAGGAGTTGCAGGTGCCACATTCAACCGTATGAAGGCTGTCTGGAGAACGGATATTTACAAATTGACGAATATTTACCAACGCCTGTATAACACCTTTTTTCCTCTACGGATGCGAATCGTGGCACCTCACTAGGGCCCAAAATAGCAAAATTCTGAGTTTTGAGAATAGGTGACTGTAAGATCTTGGGTGTGCGGTGGTTTGACTTTGTGAGAAATAAGATAATAAGAGAACAGATGCAGTAAACTCCGGTGACAGCTGTCGCTAAGCGGAAGTGATACGGTTGGCTAGGCCATATACTGCGAATGCCTCTTGAGAGGCTTAACCGCGCTTGCCTACTTTACAAGGCATCAGGTTCCCGACGTCCAAGAAGTCCACTGCTGACAGTTAGCCGGCAGTTTCAGAATGTCAGAACTTCGGGACGAAAACCTGACTTGGGAGGACGCAATGGAGTTGGCGGCCGACAGAGATGCATGAAGGCTCTTTGTGGATACCATATGCTCCAGATAGGGAGCGGACATGGAATGATGGTATAAGAAAACTTTATTACTCGCTTTGTGCAAGATAAATTTGATTATATTATTGATTGAATCGGCATTGATTCAAGTTGTCTAAAAACAAAGTTTATTATTAATAACGTAAAAATTTGATTACTTACGTATGCTTTTTCGAGATTGAAAGAATAAATTAAATGTTTAATTAATTTTGAAATAACGTCCCGAACACTTATCGCAGGGCGATTGTTTGAAGATCCAACCTAAAAATGAATGAAAAGGTTGACCTTTCTAACTACTAGTATTGTGGTAGAATGTTTCTTTATTCACGTTAATGAGATTAAAGCCATCAGTGCGTGAAACAATGAGCATAAACACCCTTAGTCACATTTCCCTCTATTCATTTGCAGATTTCGTCTCTTTCTTTCCCCAGGTCTTTTGCAAAAGTCATTTCAGGCACACAGAATAACAGTGCTCTATGTCCACAATGTACAAAAAAAAAATCTGTCCTCTGTTAAAATAACAAAAGAATCTTTTAGAGAAGGGAATCCATAAGTCTATGTATCTACGGGGCTTATGACCTGTTATTGGCTAGTTTAAGTGGCCACTTGACACACTGTGTAACATTTACGATCGTGCCTATATTTGAACATCTATATTCATTATATTTTTTCATCTGTGGATGTTGTACGACTCGCAATATCATAAAAATATTAGAATGATTGCACGGTCGGAACCCAGTCTAAATGACCTGGACTAAGGAATGTCACTGAAACGGACCAAATGGAAAAAAATGGGTTTACTTATTTTATTAACATAAACGGCAAATCTGCCTTTTACAAAAAAATATAATATCAACATTTTAGTGACATCGACATATGACACTGTAAATACTATATTTTTATCAGATCTGTTGAAGACATTATAAATTTATCTCGTGCCTATCTTTGAACTTTAATTTTGACTTTTAGTTTTATCTTTTAGTTTTTACTTTTTAAATTTGAATTTTAACTTTTCAATTTAATTTTTAATGTAAACTTTTAATTTTAATTTTAATTTTAATTTTTAATTTTAATTTTAATTTTAATTTTAATTTTAATTTTAATTTCAATTTTAATTTTAATTTTAATTTTTATTTTTATTTTTATTTTTATTTTTATTTTTATTTTTATTTTTATTTTAATTTTAATTGTAATTTTAATTTTAATTTTAATTTTAATTTTAATTTTTATTTTTATTTTTATTTTTATTTTAATTTAAAATTTAATTTAATTTTTAATTTGACCTTTTAATTTCAACCCTCAATTTTTACTTGTTTATATGTACATTTACTACTTGCACCTAATTAATTATTGTTGGATGTAAATTTTTAATAAGAAATATACATCTTCATGGAAATCTGTAATTGGTTTTCCTTTTTTTAATTTTTCTTTTGTAACTTGTATTTATATAAAGACTATGATTTCTTTAATAAATAAATAAATATTTGGCTTAGTAATAAAATCCACGGTGTAACAATACGACAGCTGAAAACAATCGTAAATTATTTCGTTGAAGCTAACAAATTACACCCTCACTTTAATCGGTTGAGTAAAATGTCTGGTATGAATTGGTACTACAACTTCATGGCAAGGTATTTAGAGATTTTTTTGAGAAAACCTGAAGTCACATCTTTAAACAAAAAAATTCATTCAACGAGGAAGATTTTAAGAAAAATCTTCTTAAAAAATCAGATGCTATCTACAACGTTGATGACACCGAAATTCTAAACGTTTAATAAAACTCAATGATCCTGGCACCAAACGGACAAAATCAGGTGGGTAAATGTACCACTGGCAAAAGAAGAACTCGGACTACAGTAATGTGTGCATTCAGTGCTGGAGGAATCTACGTCCCACCTTTATTCAAAAGGAAAATAATAACGGCCAACTAATGAAGGATCTAACAGTAATATGTTAGCATCAATATCTGATTCTCAATGGATCAATGAAGCATTATTTGCAGATTGGCTTCGACACTTCATTTGTATAACTTTCTAAAGCCGATCCAGTTGTGCTGATTTTTGATAATCTTAGAAAACATGTTTGCTTGGAAACATATACTATTTGCTGGGATAATGGTATGAACTTTTTATCGCTTCCACCTCATCTTTTCATACAATGCGGCCCTTATATTTGGCATTTTACGGTCCTTAAAAAGATAATGTGAAACGGTTATTTAGCAATCCGGTATGAGAATAACACAATTTGAAATTGTTGAGCTATTTACAAAAGCATTTTACCGTACTGCAAAAATATAAAATGCTTCCAATAGTTTTAAAACCTATGGAATTTTCCCAACAGAAACCGAAAATTTAAAAAATTTGTTTATTTCTGTAGATGAATCATCCATAAATATTTTCTCTACCTCTTTCACCTCAAATAAATCTTCTCAATCTCAAACAACCCAAATTGTGGCAACACAAGAAACAATGGCGCTGCCATCTTCGCTTCCCGTCAACTCATCAAAAAATAATGCTTGAATAGATTTGAATAAACCTGATTCGAAAAATGATTTACATGTTAAAAAAAAATCTATATCTTTGAGAGAAATGGCAAATATCCTTAAAACCAAGGACAACTCACAAAAATAAAAGCAACAGAAAAAACATTCAGAAATTTTAACAAGCACACTAATAAAAATCAAACTAGAAGAAAAAAACGTTAACAAATTTAAACAGGAAAAAAAATAAATTAGATTGATTTTTTTCGTTTTTCCTTTCGGTGTTTGTCACTACCCTATTTTCCTCTATTTATAATAATAAATAAAATAGTAACATTGTTGCTAAAATAAAGTATTTAAAAATTGTGGACTTGTAACATTGTTATTCTGTTTCTTTTATTTCACTCGTACTGCCCCAAGCGGCTTTGATGTTGTTGTGAAACGTTCAGTTGGGTTTTTAGTTGTAGAGACTATCTCTGGTGACCTCGCGTAGTGAATGCCAAATGAGACACATAGAAAAGCAATGGCCCAACTCCTTAATTTACAAAATACGCTCATTTGAACCGAAATTCTTATCTAATATTACATTTATTGTGAACATTTTATGTCGCAGTTCAGTAACTAACCACCTTTGGTAAATATTAATTTGATTATCTTCATTAAAACAATGGATCGAATCAACAAAACATTTTGATGTTGAACCTGTCGATTTCTCGAAAGATATGTCCAAACCAGCCATTGCACGCGATTATATATAATAACTAGCAAGCGACTCGAAAAAATTAGACTGGCATTTAGTTCAGGGAAAAGACCGTTTTTTTTTCAGCTAACGCCTCCAAAAAAATTATTAAATTTAAACCAACATCTGTAAATGAGTTTAAAAGGACTGTTGTGGACTCAACAAACGATTTATATTACATCCGATTCCAACATGGCTATTGGAAAAATGCTTTTACGTATTAGCTCCATTTTTAACAGACTTATGTAATACATCTATGAAGCACAGCATTATTCCAAGAGGCATGAAGATAGCAAATGTAACTTCACTTTTAAAAAATCACAATTAGATGCCGAATTTTTTTCTAATTTTCACCCTATTTCAAATCTTACAATTGTATCAAAAATATTAGAAAAAATATTTCTCATAGGATAGTTAATTATATCGAGCAGAATTCACTATTTTCGGTAAGGCAATCGGCATACCGACAATTTTATTCTACGGAGACAGGAGTGATAAGGTGGCTGTCTGCCATTATAATGGCGGTAGACTCTTGTGGTAATCTGTTATTGTTAGATCTTTTGGACATGAGTGCTGCATTTGATACGGTAGACCATAACATTTTGCTTGAACGTACGGAAAAAACTTATGGTATACGTGATCGAGCACATATGTGGTTCACTTCATATCTTCTTGTAAGAGAATATGCAGTTGTCTTCCATGGTAATAGCTCATCTAACTTTTAGGTGTCTACTGGAGTACCTCAGGGGACAGTACTTAGACTACTCCTCTATCTCCTGTACACTAAAGATAAAGAAAATATTATCAAAGAATGTGGATTGTGGTCTCACTGCTATGTGGAATAAACAGAGATTTTTTTATTGTTAACCAAGCAAGAATAATGTGCTTGTTGATTTAATAATTGGATGCATTGAGAAAATAGAAAACTGGATGGTTAAAAAAAACCAACATTAAACCCATCTAAAACGGATCAACTATGGATGGCTTCAGCTAGACGCCAGAATTTAATTCAGGATACGGCACTACCCGATGTAGGGAGTACCGCTTTACTCATCGTTAAACTACGGGAATTCTTCCTTCATTCTGACCTTTTTCTTGACGCTTAAATTAGAAAAACGATAAGTTCATGCTTTTACTAGCTGAGACAGATAAAATGCATACTCAAAAATTTGCCAGTTGCCAGAGCCGCCCGTCAATTAATAAATGAGTTTGTAGTGTTTGGAGTCGATTATTGTAATGGTGTCTACGCAGGTCTACTAATAAATGAAATGATTCGCCTACAGTCAGTATTGAATGCAAGAGCGAGACAAATTTTTGGAATCTCTAAGTTCAGCCATATAACTCAACTACTTCGGGAATTGAAAGGAGGTGGGTGGAATACAAACTCAATTTGCTTGTGTATAAGTCACTGCACAACTCTGCTCCAGAATATCTAAGGAAACTCTGCATTCTAGATGAACTAGCTGACAGACGTCTTACGCTTATATGAGCTACATCAACGTCGAAAGGAAAAGTTATTAAACCTCTACGTAAACAGCGCACTAAATTCGGCGAACGCGCATTTGCGGTCGTAGACCCTACGGCGTGGAACGCTCTCTCAGCAGAGGTGCGAAACTGTGAGAGTGAAGTGATGCTTTGGAAAAAACTTAAACCCCCTTGTTATCAAAACCATTAAAATAAATCCTTTGCGTGTAATGACAAAGTATTTATTTTTCTAAAATTACAAATAAAAAAAGTTAAAGTTAATGTTAGTTCAAAAATGTTTGATTATGTCCAAATACTAGCAGACTGGCTGGATTTCCTCCCTAGGGAGTTGTTCGTATTCAAATTTATTTCAACAGAGAGGGAAAAAGAATCTCACCCACATGATAAAGGTTTCAGCTCTTTTACTTCACAAAAGTCAACGGATGGAAGAGTTGAGGAAATGTGGATGTTCAAACATGGGCAGAATGGTGAATGTTACACAGTGTGTAAAGTGGCCACTTAAACCAGCCAATGACAGGTCATAAGCCCTGTTAATGCCTAGACTTCCATGTTCCCTTCTCAAAAACTTTTTCCCTCTCTGTTGAAATAAATTTAAAGTTAGTTCTTTATTTGATTACTTTGCAAAGCACTTTTAAGGTATTTTATAACGAAAATGTTGCCATATAAGTTATCTAAAATAATAATAAAAACAATCAGCTCGCCGAAATAGACCATTCAAGAACTCGGCCCTTTGGGCCTCATGTAATCGGCCCTACGGGCCTCAATTGATCGGTCTTAGGCCTTAGTTAGTTGGAATCTTGAGCATCTTAAAATATCGTCCACTTTGGTTTCAGAATTGTTTTTTTTCAGAACAATCTACATGCGATAAAGAACAATTTGTCACTCAAAATAATGCTACCGAAAACGCACAAAATTAATAGATATGATATATTCAATATCTCCACAAAAAAATTGGTAAGTAAGCGATTAACATTGAACAGCGAAGAATCTGTTATTTACATGTTAGTTAGTTTGGCCCGTCGGGCCTAGTATAAAGATGCTGATCAGGGTCAGGACAGAATTTGTTGTACATAATCTGAGTATTTTTGGTATTGACAGTATTAAGACCTGGACGAGTAGAGTTTTTTTCCTGAAAGTCACTAACAGACCTTTCAAGTAAAACCACATCGTCTGCATATTCCAAGTCACACAACTTTTTGACTAAGTATTTGTTTTTTATATTGTTGATTCCTCGTCGTACTGCTGCGGATACTCTAAACAATATTTTAAACACATCCTGTGATCTTGTCCTTTTCTCCCTTTCTATGATTACCAAATGGAGCTTCTTGCTACTATTCGCGGCCCTGTTATAAGTCCCGTCTACGAGAATATACAGATCTGTTTGTTTTCAGAAAGAATTTCAAGACTTTTAAAAAGTATTGTAATCATTTCGGCGAATTGAATCGATCCAATTAATTGTATCCCAGTGAGTTAAAAATTTAGTTCCCTCTTTTCTCAGTCCAATGAAGTGCATATTATTTACTTTTGAATAACTTTCTTTCAGCACAAAGATTCTAAGGCTACCAGATTTCATAAAACTCCTTTGGCCAGCTTTTCTCGTTCATCAACGAGTGGTGGGTACCGCCAAGGAGACTTACATCCTCAGATGCGGTATGTAGGGGGCAAGCTGTACTTTGTGAATTTGGACGACTATTATTATTTAATGCGTCCGTATCAAGAAGTCTTCCAAAAGACACCCGTTTCATTTACGGCTTAAACCTTGAGCTTTGCTTTACCAAAGCGACCCATGTTAACAATAAGTGTAATATATTGGCTATAATCACATCAGACCACGTCCTGTTTGCTGTCACCCCCACCCAATTTTAAGGAATGGAAACAACACACAGATGTTTTTAAATGTCGATGCATCATTAAACATTAATATCAGTTAAAACAATAGTGTCTTAATTATGTTCAAATCAAAATCTAAATAATAAAAAATGGGTTTCATAATGAAGTTTTTGAATTTCAATTCTAAAATTTTAGAGACTTGTTGAAATAGCAGAATTACAGTTTTTTATACAATATTTTAAACCTCCCGCCCCCTGGGAGCCTCAAAAAAAAAATTCCATACATATTATTTGAAATGCTTTTTTCATTCTAAAATAATATGTTTTCGTTAATGTTTATTTCACAATTAGCTGATAAATTTCATTAACTTTATAAAAACACAAATATTTATCTACGGGTTTTATGGTTTACTTAAACCCTCTGTTTTAACATTTTTTTAACACAATAATCGTAACTTTGCGCCCTTTAGCGCCTTCACACACAAATCTGTTCACGACAACTATATTAAACATATCCATACACGCATTGAGACTAGAAATAACTCTATGCTTCGTTATTATTGATAACTCAAATTACGGAAAGAATGCAATGCTTTTTTGAGTTTCATATGTAACTCTCGTCATAAATGAGTTGTTGTTGATATGACTGAAATTCATTTTGCATCAATATTTTTCACAAATTTATTTGAACACTATGACGGAGAAGTAGATGTTACGAAGTGTATTAATTATTGATCACCAAAATTAGACATGACATTCGCACTGCAAATGCGGAGACTTCCATGTTCACTCCTCAATATTGAAGAAAATTGAAATAAATTGATATTTATCTCGGAAGTGTGTCATAAGGGAGATCGGGGCTAGTAGTCGAAAGAACAAGTTGGCAAACGGCCATTTAACTGTAATTTATGAAGTCTCCGCTGGGCAACCAAGTTGTGATCGTCACCGTCGGTAACACATGTCCCTAATTGTAATCTTACCAGCTATCAGATCAGTCATGTGTGTGTCTTTCTGTATCCAAAAGAGGTTTTTTTACTATCGTTAGTTCATAATTGGTATTTTACTTTATTATCAGTATCTCAGTATGTATTTTTTGAATATCATTGTTGAAATGTGCATAGTATTACCTTTAAAAGTTCTCAGTTGTGTTTATGACCATCCAACTAACATTGGTCGATGAAATGAATAGAGATTTTAGTTCAAGGCTGGTTGGCGCTTACTAACCCCAAGAGTAGTTTTATATGTATTAAATCTCATGTTATTTTTAAGTTTTACTGTATAAAATTACATGAGAAAGGCGGACAAGGGGAAAACCAGGCAATATGACCTTATGAGAGGAGAGCTATTTAAGAATTTAAAGAGAACAAAAGATCGGTTGCTATGGAGTTCGGAAACTCTTAACGCATACACAATCAATATTGCACAGATGCCGTTGAACGTAATAAAAATGAGCTATTTAGTCTGGAGCTAGACATTCCTGCAGCACAAATACAAAATATTGTGAATGAGTCAAGCGACAACTGAAACTTATTTATCTAAATATTTTTTTTTATATTTGGTATCCAGCTCGTTATATACTGACATATTATTAAGACATGCTATTTGTTTTAATAAAAACTATTTTCTTACAATAAATTGTGCTCTCGCCTACCTGCCCCATGATGTTTTCCAACTGACCGCGGATGTGGGGTAAGCAAGCGAACTAGAAATACTTTACGAAAAAAAATCTACGCTATCACTTCTAATTGATTGGTCATGTGAAATGATACCATATTTTGCATCTCTATTAGTTTGTTAAGTTTTTTTTTGCAAAAACACTAAAAGTTTGCCAGCCAGCTCCAATCTCCCCAACTTCCTAGGCGATTACATAATTCTTTACAGCTATTTACCATATTTTCAAACTGATATTTTCATTTAGACATATTTACTTGATTTAAATATTAATATTTATTGTTTAATACTTATATCGTTTGATATTTGTGACGACGAAAGTAGTAACAATATCGAAAATAAATCTTATACGAGTAGGTGTATTCAGGGTGAATTTAGAAAATCTAACAAATTGTGGTTCAGATGCAAGGATGTGGCAATTAAAAACATGTTTAATACTTAGGATATTCACCCCAAGATGATGTTTGTGATTTTTTTGATCCAATTTAAATTCTTACATTTAATTTTTATATTGCATATTTCTAAAAATTACATTTTACTATTTAATTTTTTTTTAGTATGAGCCGAAACTTTGATTAATCCACCCTTTGGCATTCACAAATAGGTTCTTTCTCTCTTCAAATATATATTTATTTTGAATATAATGCAATACATTGTCATGACAATGTGATATATATTTAAGGGATAATACTGCCATTGTTTTACCGAACTAAACACATGTAAAAAATATTCATACGTTGCCAAAAAAAAGGTATGTCGCCAAAAAACGAGCAATTTAATTTTATGTCACTGAGCATTTTTAAGGCATATTGTTATATATGGATTCATCGCATACCTGTATACGTATGATAATATATGTATTTGTACATATCTCTGTGGTGCGGAATTATCAATGTAAAAGGTTTTAATTTTTGTCCCCACAATAGCGATTTAATTGTGCGGGGGAAGCAATGCGCGGTAAACCGGCAAATTAATTATTCACATATTCTTACTTTGCTTTAAAAGCGTTCTAACTTTTCTAGTCCAAAGTTGTTACATATTTGGGAAATTTCGGTTTCTGTTGAAAATCATAATACAACCTACATTCTACAACATACTTCAAATCTGCAAGCATTCTCCTTTAATCTAACAAAAATGTGTAAATCGATCAAAAATGTTTTTCTGGAATTAAATAATATTTCATTAATCTTCATTTTAACCATAATTATAGTCAGTCTGTGAACTGTTAAATCTTTGATGCGATAGAATTACCTTTTTTCACAAATGCTTGTAAAATTTAAACAGATTTATATTGAAATACTAATCACAAAAAAATATGGAAACAAAACTCAAAATAAATTCCATTAAAAGGCTTCTGTTTTTAAAACTGTTTTTTTAATGTAATATATATTCAAATATATGCCTACTGTACCCGTATTTACATAAATACGCGATTACCAGTGAGAAAATACTCATTTTAGAAGGATTTAAAATTATGCAATGAGTTACCTGAAGAAATAAATGAAAAACATAGAAAACCTTCGAATATTTCAAATATTTTTTTAAAAATAAATGTTATGTTCTTGATAATTAATGTGACCAAATTTAAAAAAAAACCCCAAATGGAACATTTTCATAGTAAGGTAACAATGTCTAGTTTTGCAGTATCCTCTACCGTCGACCTGTACCTAAAGTTCAATTTACTAATCAACGTCAAACGCACAAAGGGAAATCGCTTTTCAGCGCCCGAGCTTAAATTTACTCAAAGGATATATTGTTATCTCTTTGACAAAGTGGCCGTGACAATTTGACGCGTCCGGTTCCGCCTATTTGGTGAAGGGAGGAGGAAGGAATTTATTGTTTTTCTCGTGCGAAAAAGGTGTAAGTTGCGTAAATTTGAAAGGGGGAAATTTATGCTTTTTTCTTCCCACTCTACACAATTAGGGCGTTATTTGTTTCAATTTGCTGCGTTGCGTTAGCCAGAAAAAAAAATCCCGGGTCTATGTATTTTACACCGGTACCAGTATCATAAAAGAACGCGTAAAATGTTTATCTAAAAATTTAAGTAATTAGCTCAAAAAGCTTTTACTTTTGTTCAAAACAAAAATGGAAATATTTTTAAAACTATTGTTGTTATGTGATTGAAATACTGTATTTGTAGAAGTTATGCATTTATAACCCGTCTATGGCACCATCAGATATTTTTTTTCAAGTCGTTGATTCGCATAATGTCATAAAAAGCTGCTCCTTATCAACAAATATTGTAACGAGTGGGATTTAAATCTGCGCTAATCAAGTATTAATTTTTGTCGGGAATATCGAATAATGTTTCAATCACCCTAGCATAGATTATTTAAACCGACCAAGTCGGTATAACAGGGAATGATAATGGTGGAACAATCCAGTGAGTGGAAACGTGGAGAGGATCAATTTAAAAAGGAACAAATACGTAAACGCTGTAATAAACGTGAGACAACCGTTCTGATTGTTTACATTATGGCGAGTTACCAGGTTAGTTCATCTTGTAATTATTTGTGTTTTTATGTCGACTGGCTCCTATCCTTTGATTATTGGACCAGAATACCATATACACATATTTATATTATACTGAACGTGATTATCGAAAGGAAATCTATCACTTGAGATTATTCCATTTAAAATGTTTGATAATCATGGCGTACTACGCATAAATCTTTATTCATCGGCTCGATCTCATCTGACATAAGTGATTTATTGATGAAAATTCATTCTAAAACACCTGTTGGAGCATTCGGACGGAGGATTTGACTTATTTTTGCACTACGAAAAATGTTACATTAATTGTCGTCCATGGTTATAATATCTTGCGAGCTGCAATACCTTGATTTATTCGAATAGTTGCTTTATTTAGGATGTAGCATCAAAAAAATAAATAGCACAAAATTTACAAATTTTAATTTTGCTTTATTTACTATGAACAACCTCATAATTATGGAAAAAACACATTTAATTAACTGCATACAAAAAAATAGAGAAAATTTGAAAATAATGTGCTTGGTGAGAAAATGGAATTCATTTCGATTATTTGTTCAAGCTCTATTGAATGTCATCACATATCAGTACAAAATTTCTTTTTTTTTTTTTGCCATGTGTAAATTATTTTTAATATTCAGCGAATGTTAAATTCAATCCATTTATTATTTTAGTAATCTTAAACATAAATTGATGTATTAATTTGTCAAAGGATGACCATCTGTCTCGCTTGACTACTAATATCTGTACCTAAAAGGATAAACCACGGGATATTATTAACGAGATGATCAGGGAACAAGATTTTGTGATTGTGCGATTTTCAAAACATCATTACTTTTGAGCTAAATGAGATAATTTGAATCTTCAAAGAACTTTCAATAAAATAATGATTATTTATATTACAAGTTTTTTTTTGAAAACTTATTTATCAACGCTTACGGAAAAGTTAATAAAATAAGTTTGTTTCAAAGCAACACACTTATTTTATTAATTTTTTCATGATCAGAGAAAAAAACATGATTTAATATACATACAAGTAAATGGAGTCAAGTTCTAATTAAAATATAGAAATTAAGAATAAATTAATTCTTTCAGTACTAAAAATGTGAAAAGGGTTGATAGCGTAACAAAAATATTTATATAATATGGAAGTCTAGGCATTAACATGACTTGTCATTGGCTGGTTTAAGTGGCCACTTTACACACTGTAACATTTACCATTTCGCTTATGTGTGAACATCCATATTTCTTCTATTCTTCCATTTATTGATTTTAGTGAAGTTTAAGAGCTAAAACCTTTATTGTTGTGAAGAGATTCATCTGATCGAATTATTTCACACACTAGACAACGCCTAAAAACTTATTGTGTAAGAAAATGATATCGATGAATAAAACAACATATTGGTGCTGACAAGGCATAAAAACTAATTTATATGTTTTATGGACTTAATAAAACTGTTTTTTTATACTGTTTTTTATGAAAAACACATTCATGGTGGCCTCCGTGATGTGGTCAAGACACTTAAGTCACAAACGGGAGGTTTCGGGTTTGATTTCCGGCAAAAAAACACAAAAAAAAAAAATTAAAAATCATATAACACAAGTATTTTACAATTATAAGACGTTGAATTACATTACCAGGAGTTACAACAACTCAATTTGGGACATAAATAAATTAACAAATATTAACATTTAAAAAATAACTCATATTGAGAACAGCAAAGAAACGATGCAAGTTTAGCACCTTTATAACTAAATATAGCGCAACAATATATACGCCAAAAACCTTTTCTTACACAAGCAGAATAAATATATTAAAAAAACGCTTTTAAGAATTAAAAAAGTAGTGAATCTACTAAGGGAGATAAGGTCATTAACATCACATGCCATGCAGATGATGCAGCCATAGTGATGATGAGAACATATTCATCTCAGTTAGTAAACATCTGGATGCCTGATGCGATTTCTCAAGCCTGGGTGTTCTGTGCTGTAATTCACCACTGTAATTGGACCTCCGGGCTTGAAGTGGTGCAAAAAATGAATAAATCTAATAAATTGATTAAAATAAGTTTTATAGTAAAACTGATTATTAAATGCATTTTTATACTCGGTCTATTCCAAACAACCCGAACCGTAAGAACTCCCTCGCATATTCCGCGTATGCGTCCTTTTGTGGCTTCGTCGGTGAAGATAATATATCGTATCGAAAATTGTGGCACATCTTGTGAGCGGTAGCGGTACGGGAAACTCCCGAGACTGGATCGAGGGACTACGTACGTCACACGTGTGACGTAATTGATTGATGGCAAACCTCTATCTGCGTGACACTCGTGTTCCGGGGAATATCAAGATAGATATGACACCAAATCGACGAAAAACTCCATATTCTAAATATATCGAGAAGATCGTTACTTTAGTTCCCTGTTTTATTTTTTTTGTGTTATTTTGTTATTTTCATTTTAATTATTTATACATTTTATCATACATACAATTTTATGTACATTTCGCCCAGCTAACAAGGGTACATACTCCGTTACAAGCTAGGCAATTACATTTTAATACATGATAATAGTTTACAAGTTAATCGAAAGCACAGACTAATTAAATATAAACTTACTCGTATTCACATTTTGATACATATACATAGACACATACACATACACACATACACATGTATACACATATATATATATATATATATGTACACATATACATCAACATCTTTCCTCTTTCCACACTCAGTGGTGCATAGGCACTGTACACCTTTGGTAAAAAGCAATATAATGTAATTGCTCCAAAAATATTTAATGATTTATTGCCAAATATAAAAGACTCAAAATTTAAAACTAATTAAAAAATAAATATAACTGCACATATAAATAGTGTAGTAAGAGTTTTTTTTTTTGAAAAATATACGTAGATCAAAAAACGTAGAACCATATATAATTGCAACACATAATATTTATATTATTATGTATTTCATTACTTTATATTTGTTTTTTATTAAACATTATACTTAATTATTTATATGTAAGTAACATGTATTCTTGGCACATATATATACTTTATATTTGCATAAAAACGATTTTTAATTTCTTACATTTGATTAGCTAGGCATATATAATTCAGTAGTTTTAGTTTTTTTCATTTATTTTTGTTACATTAGTATAGAACTATGCTCTAAAAGATAAAAATCTCCATCTCTAAACAGGCTGAGCCATGTTAAATGAATACTCTCATAAACAGAGAACACTTCGTTTTCTATTTATTAGTTTTATATAGATTATCTGTTGCTAATTTTATGCAATAAATTTATAAAATAAAAAAAATAAAATTTGGTATCCAAATGTGGCGTATTTCAATAATCTGTTACAAGAAGGTAAGATAATCAGTCTTACGCTTCAGGAACCAGTCCATGAACAATTAAATATCGCAATTCGAACAATCTTTAAAATCAATATTTCAAGTCCATCCTGATAAGAATCGAAGCGAGAACCTCAATAATGGTAGAAGAACTTGACAATCACTACCTTCTCAACGAAGTGGACTTATCACAGCTCGATTTCCTTATTCGGCATATTTTCCTGACTTCAGCCGTTGAGTCGAAAATACTCTTCCAGGGTTCTGGTTTTGTTTCTCGCGCAGAATGTAAAATATGTCTTTAAGTCAACAAAAATAATATTTTCTCCAGTACCCAAATGGGCAATTATCATGGATTTTTTTAAGCCAATAAATTTTTCTAAAAAATCGCAAGCCGATTGGTATTATTCTCATTAAAATCTGTTAAGAAATAACAGAGATATAAAATATTAAATTCTAGTAATTTGAATGGTGTCACAAACAAACAATTCATGACGTCATCAAGTATGACGTCTTCGGATGTTTTATGATGACATCGGATTTTTTTTCATCAATGTCTAAGTATTTTATAGACAATTGTAGATTGCTTCCTTTTTCTATGTATCGTTTGTTTACACGTACGGCGTCCTATTACTTATCAAACGCTACGAGTTGTGATTTATAATTTTCATGATAAATTGATCATTCAATTTATCATTATCATAATAAATTAATATT
Source organism: Micrasema longulum (assembly GCF_059751315.1). NCBI lineage: Eukaryota > Metazoa > Arthropoda > Insecta > Trichoptera > Brachycentridae > Micrasema > Micrasema longulum. The sequence continues at coordinate 279,118 of NW_028277953.1, read as the reverse complement.
TAGGAGAGGTTTAAAACCATAAAGTAATAAAATGAATTTGAGATGCAAGATGTAATACGTTTTCACTTTCATCTGTCAGTGCCTGGAACTGGAGTGAGTACGGGCTTAAGATAATATGCATAGGCAACTCTCCTTATATTTCTATCTGAGGACTGCGGTATTACCAACATTAAAACGAATGCATTACTCGTGAACTTCTGTGACAAAATTAATTACCTACTTACGAAACAATCGTTTTCGAAGGACCTTATTTTTGAAACGAAAATAATGAATAAAAATATTCATTATAAGGGTTTATATAAACACTAGGAGAATTTTTAAAAAACCTTTTATTTGTAGAGTAGGTTAAATCCGATATTCCTCCCAAGTAATAATACCCTATTGAAACAAAATACGTTTTGACCTAGCAAACAAATCACAACGCGGGATTCGCCATTTTCGATTAGAGCAGCGGTTTTCAACTTTTATGCTACTTCGCGTTTCCGAAAAAAAAAATCCGCGCCTCCCGATCTTTTATTTTTTTAATGGTTACAATTATAAATACACGTTTTTTTATTAAATATACATCATTATTACAAAAAAACTGTTAATTACAATCAACAAAATAATAACAAAGTTATGCTACAACATATGCGTTCATGTAAATAGAACCTGCAATAAGTGTAATCAGAAATTAAATTGTATTAATATTGAAACCATATCTTTAACTTCTTTAAAAATGAAATTTCTAAAAATAAAATCAAGTTATGATGTTGCGTCTTGAATCCGCAGCCTATATTTTGCAAGTGATGTGCAGTTCTGTATGTAAGCACATAATAAATATACACTGTATGGTCAACTATAAATGTATTTTATAATGAGCAACTATGTGACCAACATTCAAAAGTAGATTTATTATGTAAAAATGTATGTAGTATTTTGTGAAAGCCTCTAATTGGACTTTATGATATGTATTTATAGTATAATTGTATCTTATAAATTTATAAATGTCTGTTGGCTTTCCAATGAAGTAAAATAAAAATAAATGTAAATTTATGTTGGATGATGGTACACAATCTAAAAATTAAATGAGAGGATTGTTGTTGTTAACTGGCACAAAGTTGACCAAATCTTGGGAGCAATGTTGGGAGTGCCACTCTTATCTCCTATTTGACTACTAACCTGGATTGATATTTGATTTTTATTGCAACCAGTGCCGAATAGCCCGTTTCGCATAAATAAGACGTTACAAACATTAGAAGTGCCTGCATTTCTTTGCAATACAAACATTTATTCTCTCCGCTAAGTTTTATGCCGAATTGATTTAAGGTGTCATTTTGAAACGTTTGTTTTTGTGAGCTATCGCAGGATAATTCTATCATTTTTTTTAATTTTTGGCGCCTCCCTTGGCAAAAGTCCGCGCCTCTCCTAGATTGTGACTCTCTAATCGTAAATTAATAAAAGTCGTTTTTTTGCATACATCGGTCGATTTCGATCCAAGATGGTATTTTACTATGTTTTTTTTTAACTCAACGTTCTGTAAAACTGAGGAATACCTGGGCCGCAATAACAATGAGAAGTTAAGGACGTCATACTTTCACAATTACGTAATTAAAGATAAATTCTCCGGAGCTATGACGAAGATACACTACCAACCATCCTCCCACCCCCCCCCCCCCTTCAAGTTTTGGATAGGCACATCGATATGTAACAAGAGGACGCATACACTACGGACACTACGGTACACATATCTACGCACTAAAGTGACATATTTTCATTCTAAGGTCATAGTTGAAAACCAATTCTCCCTAACGAAGATACAGTACTGACCCCCCGCCCCTCCTAATTTTGAGGAAGTTACATCGGGTCAAGCAGCCAACGATACACCTACTCATTAAAAATGAAAATAATTTTGTTTTACGGAACAGTTTTCGCTTTTAATACAATTTGTTTAATTTTTTAAATCGTAATGAGGTGGCCAGTTTTTTCCTTAAAAGCCTTCTTAAAACATGAAAGCGAAATAAGTCAATATTGAAGTCGAATCGAATTCTAACATAACTGACAGTTTGGAATTCAAACGGCTTATTGCAGTGGCTAGACTGTCTAGATTCTGCCCTGTTAACTATATGAGAATCTAGCAGTAAAAACGGTGCCACCATAAAAAAAAAAAAATAGTTTCATATTTTTTCCATCTGTTTTACTAATTTCCCGAGAATACGTATCAAGATGTCGAAAAGCCGGCTTTGTAATGCCTGGGTAGATAAATAGAGACGAAAGTTAAGCATGCCGTCTTAGTTATTGTTAAAAGTCATATAGAAGTTCAAGCGGGATTTTTTTGCATAAATTGGGGTATATTGGAGTTTATAATCGCTTTGATTTCATCACTTTTTATCACAAAAGCCTATTTAAAATATAAATTAGAACTGTTTAAAATTGTAATTATGTAACGAACGCGAACTAAATTTTCAGCATCATTCATTGAATTCGATCATATGACGTCGAGATGACAAGTCAGTAAAACATATTGAGGTAGATAGAGATAGAACAGAAGTTAAAAATACCATCTTGGTATGTACGAATGAAGATAGCCTTTATAATCGCAACTCGAGAGCGGTGTGTATAAATATCAAACGGCTGATGAATTACGATCGATTTTCATTTGGCTCGGGTCTGTTTTGACCCATGTATATCCGTTAAGGGTTAAATGAAAATTATTTTTCTTATAGTGGTCACCATATCAAGAGAGCTAAAAGCTTTTTAGAAAAATCAAATTATATAGGTATGAGGACTTGCATAGTATAAAAACTTACTTGTCTTGGAATAATTTTTCGGTGACATTTATTTTTTATTGATTTATTAAATTCCGTTTGTAAATATTAATTCGAGCAAAACTCTACCTTTCAGGGGATTTATGTAAAAGTCGGAGTTGGTAGTCTGAAAAGATTTTTTTTTAATGATTGGAAAAATTCAAAGTTCTCAAAGTTTTATAATAAAATAAAACCGTTATTAAATTCACAAAGTCATCGCTTATACACAGATTAATAGTTTTGTTTTAAGAAACCTTAATATTGAATTGATATGTTATTTATAATCAGAATAATGTTTATAAAACGTCGAGAATCTGGATGATTTAAAACTGAGATTCCACCATCTGATAAATAATTAATTCGTTTTTTGTCTATAAACGACATATCGTCACCCTAAACAGTAAACCTCGTAACTCCGTAAACAGCAACTTTTCAAGAGAGAACCTCTTTTAGAACCAATAAAGGGAGTTCAGAGGTTTACACTTTAAGAAAACAAACATGACTTAAGAGCAAGGTTTTTGCTTTATTTAATTAAACAACATAAAATTCAGAAGAATCAATAAACACAATAAAAAAGTACGTACACAATACTAAATATAAAGAAAAATTATAATTTTAACATAAATTTAATATATTTGTTTATTAATTAGTATTCATACAAAATATTGGCAAAATAACATTCCTAAGTGTTCAGTGCTAGAGAGTGGATGTTTCGAGTGCTAAGGAATCATACAACAATATAATTCAGCTAAGATCTTTTCAATAATATTATTTTTTCTGTTTACTTAACTACTTACTTTTTCCTGACAAGGTTGCCACAAATATCTCTTCGTTTCCTTTCTGTTTATTTTCAAATATTTTTCTGATTATTTTATTAATAACTTAGGTATAGAGATTCGTTCTTTACAATTATTTGAATATAAAGGAGGATGTTAATTCTTCTTGTCCTCCGGAACCGATAGTTACGTTTATAATAAAAAGGAAATCGACCACGCCAAGGTTACTGATATTCGGCTTTTGTCTGAAAATAAGTCAAATCAAACTAGTTCTTCGCCAGGGCAATCTTCTAAGCCTCTGTCTTCCGGTCTTAAAGAATATTTTTATCCCCTTTGATCTTGCGGTCCTTTCAATGTGATTATACAACGTTGCTAACAGAGAAAATCTTTCTTCCCCATGGAGTTTGGAATTTTTTTATTTTCAAGAAAGGTTTGCAATATAATTAACGGGTTTATTAAGACCAAGTACAGAATAACGATGAAATTTAATTATGCATCTGCAGCAAACACTTTCATCAGAAATATTTTTGTAATGTTTTGTAGCCTATAAAGAGCCTCTATCCCATCACATAATGTTTCTCAAATGGGGCTAGTCATAAGAATTTTTTTTTCTGCGACATTTTTGACGAAGATCCTGTTTCTGCCATCAATGATGCCAACCTTCATTTTGGTCCTAACTATAAAGACAAAACCAGAGAAAACGTAGTGTGGGAGCCTTTAAAATCAGTGGTAGTAACATTTGAAAGTCAGGAACTTCCATTGAACGTTTACTTGTATTATAATTCTTTTAATGTTGAAACATATTTCTACCCAACTGTACAGTGCATTCGATGCTGTAAGTTCAGTCTCACAAAAAATGCTTGCCGGTCTTCCGAAAAATATTTTAACTGTGAGGGGAGTCATCCTTCTCAGGATTGTTCTTCTGAAATCTCTAAGTGCTTTAATTGCAACGGACCTCATAAGGCCATTAGCCTCAGTTATCCAGAATATAGAAGACAAAAATCGATAAAATTTACTATGGCATCTCAAATCACGTCCTACCTTAAAGCCCCCAAGCAGCATCAATCAAGTAGCATTTTTTTTTGCTTAAATTGCTTCCATGCAAAACTTCTCCAGCTTCCTGGTTACAACCAAGCCGAGCAAATTCCTTTCTTTTTCACCGCAACGGGTCTTCAAGTTCTCAAACTTCTAATAAACGTGCTCTTAATTCAATTCTTTTTCAAGCCAATTATTTAAAATCATCTGAAAACTAATGGTTTTTTTTCTTATGAATCTTTCATAAAATCCGTTGTCTATTTTACTTAACCTCTTACTTTCCCGAAAATCTTTATCGTCCAACGTTGCTTTGATTATTTCTGTCCTCTTATTTTTCATTAAAAATGGCTCGAATAACACATATTCATTATCTTTCGATCCTCCTATTGAACTGTCGAAGTGCAATATCCAACAAAGATGGCATTAGTCTTTTAATTTGTTCTCACAACATTGATATTGGTATTTTTTTAAAACCAGGCTCAGATATCTCATTCAATGGTTTTGTTTGTTTAAAAGACGATCACCCTGATGGAAAGGAAGATACCGCTATTTTAATGAATTAATAACTAATTAATATAGGAATCAATGGTAACGAGTTGGTGGACTAAATGGACAATGAGGCCCGTAATTGTTATGTCCTTGTTTATTCTCTTTGCCTATATCCAAGTATGTACATAAATGTAATAAAGGTAGGTGTGGGTGACGAATGGGCTCATACTACAAATCTATACAACCAGCAGTCCTAAAAATAGAAAAATATCCTGGTTCAGTAACCTCAAAGTATCCAAACTAAGTCCCTTATATGTAGTTTCGGAATTGGCCATACGGTGTTGGCATCACACCTCAAAAGATTTCAAGTAGTGACTTCTGCTTTATGTGAATGTTAAGTGGAAGATGAGATTGCAGATCATATTTTATTCAACTGCAGATTGTAACCTAATGACGAATTTTTTATAGACATTTGCTTATTGTGTCTATCTTTTCCGTTAAGTGTTCAGCGTCTTCTTTCCCCGGGTTGTCCTATAGTCAATAGTGTGATAGTCAAACATTTGAAAAAATATAGAAAAAATATTTAATACACGAAGGATATATTTTAACAAATTTATGACGAAATTCAATCTTTGTGTATTAAAAATTAATATATATTTCATTATTATTTTATTTTTCAGCCATTTTTTATAAGTTGTTTACTCATGATGTGCTTGTTGAATATTTTCAACCCTTTTGTTAATAATTACTACGTATTGCAACACTAATTTTAGTAAATTAAGGCATGTATCACTTAAAAATGGGTGCTTTTTAAAGTTCTCGCAGATCGTCGAAATTTCTTTTTTTTATATTAAGACGATATTTGTAAAGGCGTTGTAAATTTTCGAAAGATTGAGGCTCTACGGAAATATTTCTTCGTTGGGGTAAGGTAGTCCAGTTATCCAAAAACCTGCATTTATAATTGATATTGCCATCAGGGGGATACTGAAGAGCACAAATATTGGTAAACCCAAATTCACATTTTTCTCCTAGTGCGAATCGTTTTATAAAACTGTTTGTCTCAAAAGATTTTTAAAATTCATGTTTTAAATAGTGAACATCATAAAGTTGTGCATTTTTCCGATCTATCTTGTAGAAACCATAATAATCTGCTGGAACATTTTTGTAATTATTTTTTAAGCATATTTCTATCTCGTAGTATAAACTCGAGACATTCGATTAAGGACTCAACAATACCGCCCACAGGTATTCTGAAAACAATTTTCTCTTTACTTTCATCACATTGTTTTTCACTTTGAGTTCAAATTTTTTGTTGGTGTGTATTAAATTCCACATCAGATAAATTTCCCGTTTTATGTGCAACACTAATATAGTAACAATATTTTTTGAGGCGAAAAGAAAAATATAATTTTTTAAAGAGCATTTAAGCATTTTGATGAAGATAGTTGATTTGCACCAATCATTTACAATACATAAAAGTTATACAAAACTGCTTTAGACGCTCATTCTTGCGTAAGATATTTTTATTTGTAAAAATAAAAAATCGAATCTAAAATAGTAGCAATGAATAAGATGCGCGAAAATCGACAGATTTCAATACAAAAGGGCCGGAAACAAAGGAGTTACGAGTATTGCATTTTGACTTGTGAACGTGATGGAGTTAGGAGGTTTGTATTTTTTTGTTTTATCATCTCAACCTATTTTATGCATTTTCAAGGTTTTCACCGAAGACATAAAATAGTTAAAACTTTCAAATGGCATTCAAATCTCATTTCGTCGAGACTTACAGTCCAGGTTGACGATATATTGTAATGTACCAAGATGTTTTTCCCAATGTTTAGTATAATAACAAGCTTAATAACATTACTGATAGTATTAAGTGAACGAATGTCAAAAAAGAGTTTTCCCTTATACATTAAAAATCTTGTATTTTGATTTGCCCTTTTGACTAATAAACCTTTTATTTGTGAAAACATTACTTATTAAAGGTTTTCGATAAAACCTTTTTTATTTCCCAAATAATCTACACTTTCTTCTCTTTCTCAAACTATCAGACATCTCAACCCCATGACGCAAAGTCGAGCGTAGTACACATGTTCGCCAATCTTTTATCTAATGGTCTATTTTTTCAGTCAAATGGAATATGTGATCCTAAGCTGGAGATTTTCTATTGTTAGTTTATATTTCCTCCTCCAGCTCGTCCGCGTGTCTTTAGTGATGTGTTGTCATTCCATCGATCTTATATAAAGCCTCTTCTGCTATGCGACCCGATGCTGGCGGGATTCTAAGTTGATTTTGTCGTTTTAGGATTTTCATAGATGACGGCGTTTTGATTTTATGCTCGGTTATAAAATATTGAATGTGATCCTTCGAAGAGCCTCTCAGAAGTGCTCACACCATTAGGGGGACTCAATATCTCCTTCCCCTAACTCCATACCGATTACACAGCCCGAAAACATATTCATGTATATTTATTTTTCCTTACGGATAAGAAATGTAGGAGTCGTTTAACTTGAGACCTCGAAATGGGGAACTCGCATACACAAATATTATGCCATTCTCATACTTCAAAAATCAAAAGGAAAAAAAATATAAGAAAGTACCCTATGGTTTCACGTGCATTACATTTTGGATTTTTTAATTATACCTACTACGTGTTTTAACTTATTATTTTTTTCAAATAATATATTCAATCCAAAAAAAGGGCGCAACAAACTATTTTAAACAATCTTCAATACCTAGAATATGCAACCAATATAACAATATATTCACCGAGGCTGATATTTTTTGTGACAATGTATGTAAATTTAGGTCAGAAATTTTGAGAGAAGCATATATTAAACTTTATTATTATTATTTCACATACATATTTTTTCATTTCGTTTCTTTTACATTTATTATATTGAACATAATTTTAATTATTGTATTAACAATTTTTTTGGTGTGTGCATGAGTTTCTTGCGCTAATATACAAAGAAATTGCCAATATATGTGTACATATTGTTTGTTTACCTAATAAAATAAATAAGACAAAGTGGAAAAAAAATATCAAGATATCTTATTTTCTTCACTATAGATTTTTTCCGTAATAATAATGTTACCTTTTGATAGATAAATCGATTATTGCACTGTCAAGATTCTTTTAAAATGCGTTCTACTCTTAGAGTAATAATGCGCATTATTACATACTCTGAGGTTCTATTTTACTTGTGAGTTACTCGGTGAGCGGTGAGCTTATATGTGATTATTATTTTTCCTCCAATTAAGGTATTGCACGGTGCATTCGAATGTTTAAAAACTGTGTGAGTGACAACGTTTTAAAAAAATATATTCTAGTGATCTTACTGAAACGAACAAAATTTTTATGTTTACGTAGTTTACCGACAGGTTAACATAGGGATGACACATTAACATAGAGTTATTACTCATTCAAACGCACTATAGAAGATAACTCCTTCATGGTAATATAAGTAACACACGCCAAGACAAATATAATAGAGAAGATGCATTTAACATGAAAGCATTTGAATTCTATAGCAAATAGTAAACAGTGGGTTGGTATGTTTGCATTTTTCAATGTTAGTTTTGTGCAATTTGCTGTCAGTAAAATACGAATTACCAGCGTACTTTTCGTAAAAACGTTTTGGCATACTTCCAGCAGAGTCAGCCACTAAACCAACAGGTGTGGTCAGGAATCTGTTTAGAATGGGGTATTGCATTTGTTTAACAAGAGTCCGAAAATTGTTTGCTCTTGTATAATAGTACCGACCCATTAACAATCTCGTTCCGTGAAACAATGCGAGTCTAATTTGGAAATGACGTCATAATTTGACCTACTCGACAAAGGCAAAACGATTCTTGTCTTTAAAAATGATTAGATCAAATCCTCTTCTTTCCATCTTATATAACATTGTTCACAGCATTGTCTTACTTAGACTCCTTTCTGATTTTAGTCTTGAAATTACGATTTTATTTAGAGGGCCCATATTGAAATTATATCAATACAATTTCGAAACACAATCAACTTAAAATCCACGATAAAACCAATAAAATACGATATTTGAATGTAAAATAAAAAAAACCTTACGAGTTCTATTACATAAAACAATTCTGTAATATTAACAAATTACAACAGGGATGAAGAATACCTTAAATAAGGGAATATGGAGGTCAAGGCATTTACAAAGCTTATGACCTGTCATTGGCTGGTTAAAATGGCCACTTTACACACTGTGTAACATTCACCATTTTGCCTATGTTTGAACATCCATATTTCTTCAATTCTTCCATTTGTTGATTTGAAAAGAGATGAAATTTTTATTGTTGTGATGAAATTCATCTGATATCAATCAAACTTTTTCTTGGACCAGTTGATTTCACTAAAGTGGCCACTTAAACCAGTCAATGACAGGTCATATGTCCTATAAATGCCTAGACTTCTATATTTCCTAATTTAAGGTATTCTCTATCCCTGTTGTAATTTTTTAATCTTAATGACTCCCGAGTGGGTGAAATCAAGTCTACGAACATTTGGACAAACTCAAATATTGTAATAAACTAAATTACAATATTTAAAGATAAGATATGAAGATAATAAGCATTTAAGATCGATTAAATCTTATCTTAAATGCTTCAAACAACTTTATTAATTACATAATATAAAAACGTATGTATATTTACTTGCGTGGCTGTGATGTCACACTAGTCGACATACGATACAAGACTTGGTATATATCTCTTAATTTTTGAAAAATGAACACGTATTTTTTTAATTCTTTAAATGAACATTTTCACACCGGATTTGGAAAGATAAATTTGTGTTACTATGCTGGATCAAAAAATATTTATCTTTGCTACGCGAAGAATGAATGTCCTCTAATTCAGCAACACATATGTATAAGAGAGAGCACGAAGATAAAATTCACAACAAGGAAAACAGAGACGCAGTTCTATGGCGGGTGTTGTGTAAAACAAATCCAGTCTTCAGTCAGTTGATGACAGTAATGGGGGACGAATGTGCGTAGCACAAGGGGCATGTTTATGATTTTTAATTTATTTTGCTATAACTGAGCTAAATTTTATGTTTATTTGCATAAATGATGAAAAAGGAATTATTCAACAGTATGTCTCTATTATTTTTTTCAAAAGTCTGAACTTTGGAATATTCCGTCTTTTACTAGTGGTAACACGATGTTACATAACCACGCGTAAAGGAATTATTTACCACATTCTTTTGAGAGTTTAGAAAGGAAATCTTCAATTTTAATTTATTCTGGAAATTCTTCTATTTGACCTATTAACTTGTAAGATGAGATATTATACGTACCAAGTTTTTCAATAAAAACACAATCATTTCCCTTTATTTCAAAAATGCGAAGAAAAACATAGATTAATTATGTAAAATACTGTGGTTTTAATTTTATAAAAATTGAATTTATTAAATCGGGCAAAACAATTAAAAATTGTGTTTTTATGCCAGAGTGTATTATAAAATTCGACATATTCTTGATAAGGATTGGCATTGACGTGGGTAAGATCTGTTTAGAATTCCTAAAGGCTCCAGAATGATAAATAGGAAAATTTAGAAATATTTAATGATGTACTTTTATTTAATTTCAAGAACCGACCTTCCAAAAATTTTCTTCTCTACAAGAAATTATGTTTGCTTTTACGTCACAATGTATTATTTTATTCGATTACAAGCCTTCAAAATGGAATGTCAAGTAGACTTAAGTGAGCAATTTCGATACCCTTTGTTCGCATTCAATCGAGGGAATAAAAGAGACAACATGTAAAGACAATAAATTATTGAGTTATTTGTTTTAAAAATACTTTATTAATTAATTTTTTATTGTGTCCTCTTGTTCTCTTCATTTAAAAAAAAAGTATAAAAATTATGCCAACATCATAGAATTAAGAATAGTCCAGAAGGAGCGTAGAATCATATATGAATACATCGGACTGTGTCCAAAAATACCCCTACTATGCCCCATTTTTGCCACGCGCATTCACGATGTCGCCGCGTAATGTTGCACGATGGGAAAAAATATAATCATAACACAATTAGAAGGTAAAAAAAGCAATCGGTCAATTTCTCTCAAAATTTATTGTTCACGCGGAAATATTGATTGACTCAAGAGAGTAGATAAGTAAAGGGTCATTTAATAAGAGTAATTCAATTAATGAACTTTGACCTTAAAATACAAAAATAAAAAATATTTCACTTAAGACGGATAATTTTATAGCATGTAAAATACTCTTTGATATTTTATAGATAATGTCGGTCAAATGTCCACCACAGAGTTGTTTAATCCGAGGTCCAATTTTCATTAGTTCATCTTATGAGATGAGCAAAGTAGGGTAAAAAAATATACGACACTGGCAACACTAACGAAATGTCCATTTTCTTTTTTTACACAATCTGACAGATGGAAAAATAATTAAATTTTTATGTAATGTATTTGCTACTTACACATTCATTTGCTAATTACAATGAAATGTGATCCCATCATTTTTCTTTAAGGTTCCAGCAGTATTTCTAAACTTTAAAAGGACACAACACGGTATAGTTAAATTCAAATCAGGAGTTGCGTACTGAGCGACGTCTACAAAGAAACTAATGGGTCCAAACGTAAAATACTCATTTATGAGTAGTTTAGTCGCCTTCTGTTTGATGCTCGTATGCGGTTTCTGGACTCTTCTTAATTCTATGTCTAACACTTAATCTCTAAATCTATTTATAAAAGGCAAAAATAACTACTGGACCAATTTACCTGTTTTGTCGCAAAATGATGAGCTTTGCCAAAGAAAATTTTATAGCTCTTTTCTACGATAAAAAAAAGTTTGTATTTGAATGTATACTAACAATATAAGTTTTTGGATCCCAATCAAATTTTTCACTTAAATTCTGTTTAGTTTGACATTTACTTTAAGTTATTTTAAGTTTGAATATTTTATTATTTCAATTTATGGTATTTAATCATAAACAAGTACCTAGGTACATATTTACAAATGAAAAGTTACATAATCTTTTTTTAGTTTTTACACGCTTTCAGGACGCTTTCAGGACGCAATTAGGTTTTTTGGTTTCGAATTAAATGTCTAAAGGCTTTAAATATTAGGTAGTTCGTTTTTAAATCAACTAGATATTTATAATTTAATTTGATTTATTACTATGTGCACTCAATTACGAATATAGTTCTCGATTAGTCGTGATCGTTTCTAGTTTCAAAGCTGTTTGATTAGAGAACGTACGTTTAATGTAGCTAATGCATATTTGTCGAGTTGCAATATTTTAAAAATCAATTGGAATTTTTGAAAGTAATCTCTTTGGTAATCACCATAATTATTTTGTGACATAGAACATAACATACAGCTATAAATAATAAACAATTCGAATCAGTCCATATTGTGGCCCAAGTCCGTAAAATTTATGCGTTTTTTGGATTAATTAATTTTATTTTTCCGTATAATGGTCATGATTATATAACTTCTTGATGATTTTCCAAATGTTTGAGTTTATTTTTTACAATATTGATGTGTCATGTATATGTTTGAAAAAAATTTTTTTTCGTGTTTCTGATCCAATATTTGTGGTGATACACTCATGTGTCTGTGTTAACTAATTGCTCGTCCCGTTTCAACACAGAACTTTAAGTCCCATGGGGTTGGGACTAATGTCTCATATAATGTGTAATTAACTACATGTATGAAAATAAATAAATAAAATCTATTTCGCCAAAAATAAAGAAATTAGTCATTCAAAGAACCCTTAAACATTTTATAAACCAATATTTTGTTTTTTGCATTACAATTAACCAAAAATTGTATTAATCCGGCAAATATTTAGTGTTAGTGTACTAAGGTTTGAGAAAAAACCTATGTAATTATTTTGCTCTCATTGAGAATCAAACCTGAATGGACACCTGCATGAGGCAAGTATCTTAGTTATTACACAGAAGGGAGCTCTTAACAAATCGTTATTTAATTTAGTTTAAGTACTGTAATTATACACAACTATGGTCCAAAAGTACGTTACCTTTTAGAGATTTTCTTACAGCATTTAAAATAAAGCTTTTGATGCTTATTTTTGCTAAGCAAGAAGACCGGTAATTGGAATCAAAGAGTTTTGTTAATCTGTATGTACATAACTTACATATATATTAAAACTTTTGACCATAGTTGTGTTATGAAGCATGCAACTATAGTCCAAAGTATGTTTTTCTTAGTAAATCGATAAAAAAACAACAATTGGTGGACTGTTTTACAACTATATTATTGGGTAATCAATAATCTTTAAAGTAATCATCAGATATGATGAAATCTATAATAAAAAAAGTATTATCTTAAATGTTTACACTTATTTACAGCGCACAAAATTAATACTATTTAAATTATATGAAAGCTACATAAAAATTAAATTAAAATCAAGACAAACGTATTTTTTTAAAATCAAACACCTAAAATCTATTAAATAAATCACCAATTCTTATTAGGTTATATGCCCTCGAGCTTAGGCGCATGGCAAAGATCTCTTTTGGTGCTTTTCTGCTTTGGCTTACTTATGGATAGTTTAATATCCTCTTTAGAATATTAAATCAAATCCTTTTATCTGGACGATTCGATAAGTTACCAGATCTTACCATACATTTTATATAAGCCCTATTGTCCTCCACTTTTGTCACTTGTCCGGGTCAATATACTCCCTCGTATTTAATAAAATACATTATACGTATTATAAATAGACTACGAACATATCAAAGCAAATAGCGGAGGATTTACAAAGTATTGTGTTAAATATCCACTGAATAAAAAAATATTTAATCTTATGATAGTAATCGAAAAAAAATAGGAAAGGAAAGAAGGAGTGTGAATTTACTTGATACACGATAATTATTTCAATAAAACATCGTATAGCGGGCGATATTTGGCATTTAAAAAAATGTAATATATATATATATATATATATATAGTTGGATAATTTATGTAGCGCCATTTTTGTGAAAGTCACTTCAAGGGCGCTGTACAATTAATAAATATCCCAGTACGTCTTGCAGCTACAGAGCGCATGGACGGTAGGGATTCTAGTTCTTCGTTTTCAATTAAGATCAATCAAAAATTATAACAGATAGGAGCTAGATTACAGGACGTTTTGCAGTTACAGAGCGCATAGACAGTAAATTTAGTGTATTAATAATACTATTTTTTTTTAAATAATATGAATAATAAAAAGGAGTAAGATTACAACACGTCTTGCAGCTACTAAGCGCATAGACAATTGGAATTCTAGACCCCATTTACAAAATTAAGGTATTTTAAAGTTGATATATGAAAGCTAGATTACCAATCATCGTGCAGTTACAAAGCGAATGGACGAGTGGAATTCTAGCAAAGTTAGAATAATATCAATAAATTAACAAAAAATAGAGCATAGTAGTAAGTTTGTCAAGTGTTCATGCCAAGAAGTAAGAAATAAAAAACTAAATAAATAAAACACTGTATCAATGCACGTTGGTGTTAGCGTCTAGTATCATGTGTCCTATCAGCTCATTAGTTTTATATTTTTGGGCAACTACTATATGGTGAAGGCTTTTTTTGGATTTTTAAGTTTTTTTCATTTATTTATTTTTTATTAACATTGATAACATTACGGTTTTTTTTTCATAGAGTCTTTATTCAATAAAATACTCATATTATGACAATATTATTACGTAATCAAAAGAAAACAAAGTATTAAAACATATTTTGTCCCGATAAACTATTAAATAATAGTTTGTCATCGGGTGCTCAGACATAAGTTTTATTTAATTATCAAATAAAAGAGTACAGACATAATACAATATACATATAAAATAATGAATATATATTATTTTGTTTTTGATGCTTTTAAAATTATTTTTTTTAAAAACTCGACAAAACCAGATGAAACGATTTAATAAATTTATTTTTTTTAAGTTGGAAAATAGAGAAAAATAATACAATTAAAAGTAAAGAACAGGCATTTACTTGAATGTATTTTAAACATTGAAAAAAATATATATACATACACAAACAGTGTGTGCGCATAAATGTAATCAAAACAAGATTTAAAAAAAACTAATTATTGCCTTGACTACGAGACGGGTATGTCTCTAAACCAGAAGACATAAAAAAGTCGGTAACTGGTTATATACAAATATTTACCAAAGTTAATTATAAAAGTCAGTTTTTTTTTTACTAATACTTCATTGAATTATTTAGAAAGGAAACTTTTTTGCTTTTTGTAAAGTCGGTTTGGACTGAATTTCGTCTTAAATATTTTGTGTACAACTAAGCAGGAGTTGAAAAGCTCGGAGACGGCTAGAAATTGGCACTACCAATCGATCTTCCCGCGCTGTCTTGAATGGCGCGTTACTTTCTTCTCTAGAAGAGGATCAATCACCCGAGTGATGTGTAGGCTTTTCAGACCAAGGGCGGATAATCCTCGCCAGCCTCTTAAGAAGAGATGCGAAGTCGCCTAAGGAAACATCGATTCATCGATACGTCGATGTTTAATGTATCAACATCGAAAATAAAAAAAACATCTTGTGAACGTATAAATGCATTTTCATCAAGAAATTATAGGCAATTAAAAGTATAGAAATAATAAGTATTGTGTGTATTTATCAGAATGGATTCCAGTAAAAAAAGATTACTACGCTACTACTTTCTATATTTTCAAATAACCTAAACGATAAAAACATGTTTTATAGACTTTTCAAAAGCGTAAGATACGCTAAATCATGTAAATTCGTAAAATCTCTTGGCGTTTCAGGAACAAGGATAAGGTACGGAAAATTATTGACAATTACCTAAAAAATCAGAAAATGATTGTAAAATTTGAATAGTGAGGGTGTTGTGTCCATGGGAACGGTTCAAGGATCAATCTAAGAACCGATTCATAACTTAATATTGTAGCTTTCATTGTTGCATCAGTACACTCACATGTTTCATTACAGCACTGGATCCTGTTCAGGGTAGCTGCCAACAAAGTGAAAACTGCTGCGATGATTTTCAACCTCCATCGGGGAGAGGAAAGATAAAAAGAGAATTAAACTGTAATTCAATAAAATACTGCGAAAATTTTTCGAAATATTTCCAATTAGCAGATGATTCTCCCTTGGCTATTAAAATTTTAAAATTTGCCAAAAAATGCTTCAAAAAGATTTTTTAAATCTCGTTTACTGGGCGCATGAAAAAAGCTTAGTAATAAATTATAAAGAAACAAAAAAAAACATCAATCCTCACCATATATGAATAAATGCGTATTTGAAAATGATATATAAGCCCATATAAGTTATTGCCTTTATTCAAATCCAAGAATAGAATTAAAAAATGTAATTATTGTCGTATTGTAGATATTATAAATAATTATACACGTAAATATGTTAATTGTAAATATAGTTTGAGTATTCATATTGATGGAATCTGCAACAGATTAAGGTACTGGTTTGAAGTCATTAACGGTATTATATTTCAAAACATTCAGACATAGGTACATGTATAATGTATATATCTCACTCGAACAGATTATAATATTTTACGCAGTGCGTGTTTGGGGTCTCACCTTCCAGTAATTTGGGCCAAATGTAATATTCAGGTGAGACTGTTAAGGGGGATTGTACCGGATAGCGTAATTTATGAGGCAAAATATATGAGCAAAGGTGTTCATTTGAAATTCTATATCCTGCCGGTAAAACAGCTTTGTGACTATAAATTGATTGTAGTTTTCTTTGTTGATCTGATTGATATAAAAAAAAAAACAGTTTTCCTCACTCACATCTACAGATCAATAACTATTACAATATCAATAACAAATTACAAATTACTTCAGGAACGAATATTAAATTGCGTTATTTCAAGGTGTGTTAACATGAAAGATCTTCAAACGAAACAAAAAAAACTGAAAAAATACTTATAAATATAATAATAAATGTTTAAAGGTAATTAATAAATGTATTATTATGCTTGTGTATGTGTGTAAAATAAATATGTCTTGTCCCACCGATCTAGACTTAGTGGGTAATTAATTTGAACATGTAACTAAAAATACAGATCTGCAGCATTAAAGATGAATGCAAGAATTCAATGACTTACCTACAAAATAGTATATACGTGACATATATGTACATACACACTTCATCTACATAAAATGATAACATTTGTTCAGTCGATTGAAACATTTTTTTATGCGGGCGAGTGTGCATAGCAGACAGTTGTTAAGAAATAAATAAAAATGGTATGTTAACTTGGTTTCCGACAGGGACTTCTATATTAATATAGGCTATTAAACTTCGAACGCACCGTAGATGCATTTTTTTTGCACCACAATAAGTCAGGAGGCCTAATTTCTACTGCATTGAATGACCAAGCTTGAGTTAAATCACATTTAAATATTTGTGATCTCACCGGGAATCGATCCCGGAACCCTCCATGCGTAAATAAAGCGTCCAAGCCATTACACCACTATGGAGAGTAAATAAAAGTTCAGTACATAAACCTAAATTTTATCTAAACAAACATTAAATTAAAAAAACGGCGCTATATTTAGAGAATGATTTAGTCTTCGTGAATTTTATTCTCTGGGGATTTAAGCATAAGTGATTGATATCTCAACAGAAATTTCAAACGTAAACAAGTCCAGATATTTATTATGTCAACATATCATTAATATGTTTACTTTTCACAGTACTCACTGAATATTCATCACTACCTTTTTTAAATGAATATGATAATGTATTTAATTTGTTCGTCAGATTATGATATACTATTTTTTTTGTATGGCATCAACCGGGTTTGTTTAAGAAGTTTTGTGATGCCCATTGTTGAACTGTGAGTTATTTACAATTCGATGAAAATTCACCCCAAAATGAAATATTTAGTTGAATCATATAAACGTAAATATTTATATTTTTTTTTACAAGCGTTTTAAAAGCGTCGATGTATCTCATAACATCCCTAGTCGTAAGTCTCAGTTTCCTTTGAAGTCCCAAGTAACGGCTGCCCTTTCTGTTTGTCAATGTGTTTGTCCGACATTGAAATGAGCATCGTTCATTTCATTCCATTTAGGCGGATACGGTCGGAAACGTTTCTTCTCGGTGAATTAGCAAACACCGTTTTATTGACTTCTATTTTACCTGAGAAACGCCTCAGTCGATTTTGAGAAAAAAATAATCGAACGGTACGCGAGCTCTTCAGCGTAAAATTAACATCAATTAAAAATCTAAATAACAACTTTATCATTATTTAGCTATCCACAATTAGTGTTGCATAGATCACTCATATTCAACCAGGTAATGACATTTCATAAACCCTTTAATTGCCTAGACTTCCATGTTTTCTTCTCTAAACTCTCTCGCTGACTGTTTCATGCTAGAAAATTCCCCATGCAATCGGTGGTTCGGGCTTCGTTTTATCAGCTCTACATGCCACAGTCGGTCGGCTATATGGGCCTTGGCTAATTAAAATTTCGTATGCGCTACATGCGTTTTACAAAAAAAAAACAAAAAACAATATTAATGAATCAGTTTGTAAAGCATCCTTGAGGGATTATATTACTAAAATAAAGCTTTAATTGTTAAGCATAATAACCTAACAATGCATAATTATATTCATAAAAAACATGTACTACTAAATAGTACTACTCTACGCTTATACCGTGGTATGGCGATGGAACAAGCCCGCGATTTATCATCCATCACATTTTTCTCTTGTTTAATAGATTATTTAATATTTATCTCAAATTTAAACAGTTTAGAAAACATGTTATCTTTTCGGAGATTTTAAAGTGAAATGTCGTTGATTGGTCGAAAAATGATCGTCAAATTTTCATTACATCCGAACGTTGACGTTTTATAATATTTCAATGCATCCGGATAAATTTCTCATCATCCGGATCATTGTCATATTTTGCCCTATTTATACATAAAAGATTTATTGTTATACAAATAAAAATTTATGTTTGTCCAAACATTTTTATCATTAGCATATTTTGATTTGTAATTATTGTTTTTATGACCAATGCCAATTTGTGTGTGGTGAAATATCCATGACTTCTCTTTTTTTATTTACATGAAATATTCAAAAGTCTCATAACGCTCATAAAATATTGTTTATTTACAGTTTGTTATTTTATGACAAACTCCGAGCTTTAAATACCACAGTAATCAAATAATATATATGCCCAGAATTCAAATGATAAAATGATGTCAGGACGCCTATATGCGAGGGCTCTCAGGGCTTATATTAATACCCACTTATATAGATTTGGCTATTTTCATTTTTGAGTCGATTGAGTTTCTAGAAGATGATCGCAAACCGATGAAAGACATTCTCTTTTGTATCAATAGGTCGTCAGTTTTTCAGGAATAAAAGGAGGCGAAAGAATTTAAATTGTTGCATGGGGAATTGTAACTTTCAATCTTAATCTCCAATAAAGACAGAATGTTAGCTCTTAGCCCCGTCAACATGAGCATTTCAATTGAGGAATTTGTTACAGTCCCAACTGATTTACTCTTGCTTTTTCGAAGAATGAGTATCACCAAACAATGCAACGATAAACTTGAAGAAAATTTTCAATTTGGACATGCTCTATTCCCTTTATCATTATTTTCTGATGAGGCATGTGCAAAGGAACGAAGTCATCTTTGTACAAAGCCTTTACACCAATAACAAATGACATTCAATTTGGAGATAAATCTATTTATATAATAGATAGGGGTTATTTATTAAATAAAGTTGTCTGGCCTCGCAGAGAATCGTTTGATTATAATTGTACTAATAATATTCATTTTGTAAAAAACCAATACTGTCCAAATGTTATCATTGTGTTCGATGGGCACCCAGAAGACGCATAAAGCAGGGAAACCACATCTAACAAGCGGGTACTAAGAATAAAGAAATATACTCCAGCTGATTTGATTTTCGGCAATCACATGAAGCCTACCGTTTTGCAAGACTATTTTTGTCTAATGAATCAAACAAGAAGCAGTTTATCTTGATGCTGAAGAAAAAACTATAAAGTTTGAATATTGATGTGAAGCGGTCTATGGAGGATGCCAATAGATTAATTGTCACCCCAGTGTTTCAACATTCGTATTTTTTTTAGTCTGTGATTATTGTGTGGGAAGATGTTTACCTATTGGTATTTTTTACAGCATTAAGTACACCATTTTCAAATGTTTATTTTCTTAAGCCAGAAAAAAGAGGAATCGCCCTAAACATGTATTTCACTTAATGTCTGAATCGAGACAAAACCTTTAGAGAAAATATACTTTACACAACACTATTTTTTTACCATGGCGTATTGACAGTTTGTGAAATACTTGTTCAATAATTACCATATAAGCATTATATTATAAGAAAATTTATTTCAACTGAGAGGGAAAACATTTCTGAGAAGGGAATATGGAAGTCTAGGTATTTACAGGGCTTATGACCTGTCTTTGGCTGGTTTAAGTGGCCACTTTACACACTGTGTAACATTCACCATTCTGCCCATGCTCTTACTTCACAAAAGTCAACAGATGGAAGAGTTGAGGAAATGTGGATGTTCAAACATGAGCAGAATGGTGAATGTTACACAGTGTGTAAAGTGGCCACTTAAACCAGCCAATGACAGGTCAAAGGCCCTGTAAATGTCTAAACTTCCATATTCTTTTCTCAGAAATGTTTTCCTTCTCTGTTAAAATAAATTTGAATATGAACAACTCCCTAGGGAGGAAATCCAGCCAGTCTGCAAGCATTTGGACACAATCGAACATTGTTATCTTATAAGAGCTATTATAACACGCATTCAGTGGCTGGAACACCCTTTTTTGCAATAATTTTTAATTAAGGTAAACTTAAGTTTCTCCACGTACTTCAAAAATCGAAAAAAAACTAGCATTTGCAACAAATTGAATCGACAGCGTTGAATGATTAAAATACCAATCATGATGCTGTTGCCAAAGCTAGAAATAGCTTTTAACAATCATCGTTTGAAGCTTAATCAGCTAAAACTTTATACAATAAGCCAAAAACAAAGCCAGTGTTGCTTCATTCCCACCAAGTGAAGCAGCAGCACGGCAGCATTCATCGCGGGTATACCACCAAGTTCAACTCTGGCGTGGTAATAAAGAAGCGGCTACCGAATGGGGATGCAAAAAAACGAGTGTGAACTACTTGTACCAATTACCACAACGAAGGATTCCGCTGCCAAAAAATATGTTACAGTGAATTTCGTGTAAATGTTTACATTTTTTAAAAAGCTGTGGACCCGCTTGTGGGTACATGAAAGCAGGATACAAATGTTCTAACATATGCGGTTGTATTGATGGTGTATCTAGCAGTAACGAACCAGTGCTCTGGTATGAGAGTGACGAAGAAGATGTAGACGAAGACATCGAATTTTCTTCGCCTGAGAACGGTGAAACTTGTGTTTTAGAATGAAAAATCAACCATCACTCACCCCTATTATGTTAACGCTCCTCAATTGTATTATATTTTATACAAAAGTTGGGTAAAAATAAATGGCTTCAAATTCAATCTTTTTTTATTTACAATCTAATTTTATTTTTCTAAAATAATCTTAAATTGAGATATTTTGAAAAAAAATTCTCCGTCGCATTTTTTGTGTTATCCAAAAACTCAACTCTCATTGACATATTTTTTAAATTTTCACTTAGTTTTCAAGGTTGCAAATTTAATGCATGACTTACGACACATATAACTACCTAATGCATTAGGATTCAAAACTTCTCGAAATATTTCTAGCTAGAGTGTAATTCACCGACCTGGCGTCTGGGCTTGTGTGGATTGACACGGTATATGTAAATCGTGCCTGTATAGCACAGACGCAATTACTCAATTTAAGAGTATAACATTAAAGATTTCAATTTTATACAAAGCATGTCAGCTCATCACAAATTATTACGTAAAGAGCTGAAATTTATTCAACCTAATGTAAACGTTTTTTTTTTTGTTGAATAAATTAACAAATACCTACATTTTAATTTAATTTCAGCTATTTAAAAAATGGAATGATTGTAAGTAAAATAATTATTTTTTTGCGTGATGAAAAACAGCTCAGTTGAAAGTATAAACAGAAAAACAATAGCACGAATATTGCTTGTTCGTGATCTCCGTAAATTAATTTTGTACATAATAACGTTGTCTAAAATGACGTTAAAACGATCGAAGCCAGGAAGGCTTCATGGTTTAATTATTATCATTATTCAGAGTCCTTGGGTGCTAAACGTGGAAATTTCCCCGGGCCCGGGAAAGTAATCTCTTGTACATGTTAACGTTATGTCACTGAATACAAGAGTAAGTGAGGAAAACCTCAGTTGTCTTCTGAAATTTCCCGTAGTCAGGTGTTTGTTATAAATGAGCAAAGAATTGAATCAAAGCGCCCCGTTTCGCGAAATGATTTATGATGTAAATTAATTTATCACGCCTTCGGGTAGGATATTCAAATTATTTCAAAAGATAAGATGACATAATTTTGTATTAAGTAAACTGGTTAACACTAAGCCATTAATGTTAAGTATTATATCATTGAGTAATGCGCCAACCTCAAATCATCCGTAATTATCATAATCGCCAATAAACCTCGTTTTCTAAAACCACACAAGAACGAATATATTTTTTTAAAGTTCGAATTATGTATGCCGTGTACCCAAAACGTATTGTGATTTAAAAAACTCTAATGTATGGTCTCATGAAATAATATTTTAATTATGAACCATTTACACACAAACAAAAAATTTTTTTTAGACAAGGACTGGATTCAACTCCCTAGAAAGCTGTTATTTACATATTACAACACACATGAAGAACATTTTACAAAAGGGAATATAGAGGTCTAGTCGTCCACAGGACTTATGACCTGTCACTGGCTAGTTTATGTGGCCACATTGACATTCAGCATTCTGCCTATATTTAAACATCTATATTCCTTCGACTCTTCCATATATTGACGTTTGTGATGTTAAAGAGCTGAAACTTTTATTGTTGCAGTTACGGGTGTAAAATGGCCACTTAAACCAGCCAATGGCAGGTGGATGTCGAGACTTCTATATTCTTTTTTGAAAAATGTTTTTCATGTATGTTGTAATATATTAATATTAACCATTAATTTAACGACGTTAATCCATGAAGTAAACAGCGAAACTAAAGTAGGCAAATACCGTTGATGACTTTTAAGTCGGTAAAGTTATCTCCAGATAAGAATGCCTACATTAACACATCTTTTACACTGCGGTCACTACGTAAGCGTAGGAATTCTTATCTGGCGGGGTGCTTACCTTACCAATTATTGTTCTCTCAAACTCTTAAGTGCAATCGATAGTAAAGGAAAACATTGAAAAAAAAAAATTTTTTTAAAGCGTTCAAAACAAAATTACTTTAATTCAGTTTACTTCAATTATTTTTAAATATCTGCCAACCTTGAGAAAACTAATTGAAGTTTAAAGTCCACACTTCTGTTTACTTATTTCCACAAACAAAATATTTGTACAAAACTTTATATTCGCACAAACCGACTACAACTGAATATGGAAAATAGAATTATTTCACTAGTTAATTCATTAATTTCATTAGTATCTTTGTGGAATTTTCATCTATTAAACCTCTTTCTGACACGATTCGGACAGTAATCCCGTCTGTCCAGAGGTTTATTAATCACACAAATTTGCTTTTCAATTAAAATTTACATTAAATATTCCATATTTAATCTTACCTCGTCAAATATTTTATGAACCTACGTCAAACTTAAAAACTACTGTTTTGAGAAAGTTCTTTATTATTTTTTAATAAAAGTAATTAATACGCCAGCGCCCGCGCCCTCGATAGAAATAAACGCCTTTAGTGAGGGGAGGATAGAAGCCATTATGTGGCAGTTGTATAACGAGCGCCTGGGCTAATAAATTAGATATTTGATACGAGTATTATACGCCAGAACTGCTTTGAGAAAACCTCTTGATCAATGTGTAAATAAGGATCAACGGGGATTTTAACACATGTACTAGTATACTATTTTGCGTGCAAGAAGAGATTTATTATGATGAAAACAATATGACTTACGCTTGCTTGTAAGCAGAAAAACTATATTATTTTCATTCATTAATTAATAGTTTTTTAAGGATCATTACCATCTTTTTATTGTTTATCCGCCCCTAATGATTACAAA
Organism: Micrasema longulum; assembly: GCF_059751315.1. NCBI lineage: Eukaryota > Metazoa > Arthropoda > Insecta > Trichoptera > Brachycentridae > Micrasema > Micrasema longulum. Next base: position 254,846 of record NW_028277953.1, on the reverse strand, counting down.
AATTGCAATTTACCCATGTGTCTTGATTGTTTTTTACAACATGACAACGAGAAAATAATTCTACTATTTAGATGCTGTCAAACCAAAGCGGTGATCGGGTTAAACACAATTACACAGAGAGTCAAACAATATGTAGTAGGGAAGAAGTTTTAATTTGTTTTATCAGGTTTTAGCTAGGGGTGTTTTGGTAAGATGATTTAAGATACTTAATTACTGTTTTTCTTCTTTTTCAATATACATTAATTATTATCCTTAATTCAATAATATACGAGTATTACGATAGCTTTTTAAAAATATTATTTCCCTACACCCTCTCAAATCAGTTCATAATGCATCAAACTGAGCGGGTGGCCGTCAGAATAGCATGCGCTGCTATTCTGACGGCCACTCTTAACGGCTGTTCCTGCTAAATAAATTACTATTATTTTGTTTGAATTGTGTGAGTCTATGTACTTGAACGAGTTTTGCAATATAGCGATATTAATAAAAGACATGGTTTGCCCCATATTCAGGTAAGGTTGTAAAATGTCACCTCATATGCTTTCTACGTGTAAAAGCGTAATCTGATACATATGTTGGCATTTAAACCAACCTACAACTTAAGGAAGATATTGCAGCAACGTGCAAAGAAATTGTTAAGAAGTTAGAAGATATGTAAAAACAAGCATTAATCTCAATAATTAAGCACAAATTCTTACTTAAAGACCTCACACCTGAAGTGACTAAATTTTCAGCTATAGCTAGAACATTAGTTAGGTTTTGAAATTTAACATACTTTTAAAAAATATAATTCATAACATTTCTTGATATAAATTTTAACAAAAAGGTTTCAAACTTTTTACCAAGCTCTTACTTGTGCCATTTTTAATATATTTACAAATTTTATACAATTATTTTTTTATACTTACGCATATATATTATGTGTCATTAGATTAACAGTGGATTTTTCTAATTGGCTTTGGTATTGTTAATATTTTTCTACTTATTTTGTTTATGTAATACCTGTAAAATTCCAAATAAAAAATAAAATAATAAAATAAAATAAAATAAAATGAAATAAAATGAAATAAAATGAAATAAAATGAAATAAAATGAAATAAAATGAAATAAAATGAAATAAAATGAAATAAAATGAAATAAAATGAAATAAGATGAAATAAGATGAAATAAGATGAAATAAGATGAAATAAGATGAAGTAAGATGAAATAAGATGAAATAAATTAAAATAAAATAAAATAAAATAAAATAAAATAAAATAAAATAAAATAAAATAAAATAAAATAAAATAAAATAAAATAAAATAAAATAAAATAAAATAAAATAAAATAAAATAAAATAAAATAAAATAAAATAAAATAAAATAAAATAAAATAAAATAAAATAAAATAAAATAAAATAAAATAAAATAAAATAAAATAAAATAAAATAAAATAAAATAAAATAAAATAAAATAAAATAAAATAAAATAAAATAAAATAAAATAAAATAAAATAAAATAAAATAAAATAAAATAAAATAAAATAAAATAAAATAAAATAAAATAAAATAAAATAAAATAAAATAAAATAAAATTAGATCAGTGTGGCTTTTTTGGTCATGCAGGAGCAGCTATTGTGTCAGCTACACTTCAAGATGTTGCCTTTATATCACGAAGCATTGATTGAATTTTATACTCGGCGTGAGAGAACAAAAACAAGAATCAATTAATCATCTCAGCCAGTTGTAGTAAATTCTGACCAGATTTTATATTTATATAGAATTACATTTTGACCAAAGACAAGAGAAGAATATTTTTGAAAAAAGCGCAAGAAAAATCAAAATAAAAAACCCACAGGTCTGGTAAAAAAATTCAGTGTAAGTATATTTGCCGCGTATCTGAAAATGTCAGAATTGTTAGAAAAATTAGAAAACGCATAATAAGATTGGATATTGATTTTACAAAGCTAGTTGTGATTGGATTCGACGGAACAGTGGTTTGTGTGCCAGTTACATCCCAATAAGCTTTCACATTGTCATATTGTTGCAAATTTAGATTGAATTACACTTGGGCTCAGAAGCTTCACGGTAAAAAAAGGAAAATGGTTATATAGCAAGAAAATGCCTATGGTTTTATTCACCTCAAAATAATACAAGCTACCTAACGTCACCATACGATCATCTATACTTAATGGACATTGTGAAGGTATCAACTTAGTTCATTGCAATTAAAGTCGAAGAGAACCCCTAGAAAAATTTTGCACTTAAGGTAGCCTTCAAACAGGATTCATAAACTGTTTGCATCTCATGTCAATAACTTTCATTAGAAAAATTCATACAGCTTTGTGGTTTGAATTAAAAACAAAAATTTATGATGAGCAGCATTTGTAAACCAATCACTCTATCTCGTTATTTGTCCAGTAAAATTAAATGTTTAATTATTATCACTCAGTTATTGAGAAAAAAACTGTCTTCATATTTTGGGAATCTTCATTTATCAGTGCTAGTTGACGAGAGAAGACGCATAAGAAAAAAACGGTTTTCAAGAAAATTGCAACACGTATCCGAATATTCTAATTACCAGAATGTGATATCTTTGCAATAGATTGTGTGGATTTGATTAAGAAAGACAATCTGACAGAGCCTCGAATTACTGAACAATTTACATAAAAGATGATTTCTAAAGCAATAGAAAAAACATCAATTATTCAGAAAGTCATACTACCTTCTATCATGGAGTTTTCCTGTCACTGTCGAGCCGCACGAGAACACTAGTCATTACCTTTAACTCTAATGTTGATGTTTGGTGAAATTAAAAAATAATACTGTGAAATTTCTCAATACATATAACTTAATTAAATTTTATCCATTTTGCTTGTGTTTTATCTTTGTAATAAATACTAAAACAAATTAAAAAATATTTGTTTACCTATAAAATAAATATTTCAATACTACCAGAAAAATGCTAAAATGCTTAAATACCTAAACTTCAAATTATCGTAAAAATATTTCTTTTCTTAAGTTTATTTTTTTCTTCATATGTAAGCGAAAGAATATCTTTTCCACATGGGGCCGTTTTGATTTTCCGAAAAATAAGAAATCAAACCGCCTAAGTGTGCATAAATGGCGATAACAATATGTGCACATAATATGTACCCATACCAAATTATTGGGTTACCTGCTTGAAACTCTGATAGTTAATTTTGTAAATCAAAATAAATAACATGTTTATCTCTCTTAATCTGAATTCAGACTTAACCGGTCCGTTAGCGGTGGCTCGTTTTTCATGGTCTCTTTCCGCTAGCAGGAACAAGTGTCCGGTGGATGGAGCAGGGAGGGGGGTGTAAGGTCGGGGGCTACATCCGCCGGCGGGGAATGGCGGCAGTCTCACTTCCGCAAGGTAATATAGGAAGCCTTAATGTGCCATTACAGCCATCTCACGACTAATCATCGTACCCCACGCATGAGGCTACATTGTCGTCTTGGTAGGGTAATTGTTATGAGGATCGTGAGGACGTGTCTCAACGCTCAAATCCTTAAAACGCACGATTCCTAGGGACGCGTATCCTCAAAGGTCTCGCAATTTAACGTCCGTTTACTTATACACCAATTCCGGTTGTTATTATGTCGAAAACAAATTATCAATATTAATATTTGATTAAGGATAACATCAAAATTAATTAGATGTATAAACCCTATAATTTCTTGATTTTACATCATATCCGAAGATTGAGAATATATATAAATTTTTTTACTATTGATTCTCAATCTTCGGAAATTTTTTAACTTTTAAAACTGTAAATACTTAATAAATTTAACTGGAGTTTTTTTGTATTTTATAAATACGTAAAGTTCTTTCAAAATGCTTGTGAAATTCACAATAAAATGACGATTCTCAGAAGAAATACCATATTATTTTTTTAGATAAGTAGTTAATTTATCAAAATATTTTATATACGACGAATATCAAAACATTTAGTTTTTTATGAATGTGTCGTCCAAATTTGCCCGTGTACATATATGTTTTTTTGAATTTTAATAAAGAAAAGAACAAATTTTATAATTTGATAAAGCAAATTGTAACTTATTTAAAAAAATTCAAACAGCTATGAAAAACTAGTGACTTGTAGAAAGCTTATTTTGCGTAATGCACCCATTTATTACGAGAGTTCCATATGGTACTCAAAAAAACATTGACGTTGTATCTGTCATTTTAAGTTGTTTTGTAATAATCAGGCCGTTAATAATTATTTCTAGTCCTCAATGTATGCATACGGTAAAATTGCCGAGAATTCATTTGTGTGTAACACGAGCAGAGTTATACGAAGTATTTTTTTTTTAGTAATGTATTTTATAAATTTCATGAAATCTACCAACGTTTTATGAAAAAAATAGTTACAGCAACATAAAAAAAACATTTCACTGACGCAAAAAATGTCTAGGGACCACCAGGGGGTGAAAAATTTTTTTTTTTTAATTCGGTAAAAAACGATAATTTTGTAACTTTAATGACAACTATTCACTAAAACTTGTAATTCGAAAAAAATAATCTTTGTCATGATTGGGTTACTGAGTGAAGCAGTATTTTCATCCATTCAAAGAAAACGGAAAACCACCCCTCGATGCCTTACGATCACGTGCAATACTTAAATTTACAGGGATGCGGTTTATGGCCTCCAAACTGTTTACTACCTTAAAAAGTTATTGGTCAAACGTTCAATATAAACTCCGTAGTTTTATGTTTATTATCTTTCAATATTCCTCCAGACACTCCTAGTATTTTTTCGATCCTGTTTATTTACTGACCACTCCTTTAACCGCCATAATTTAAAAATGCGACGTAGAGCCTAAAAAAAATAGCCTATTGTATTTATGAATTTAAGTTGTACTTTATTAAAAAATAATAATAACTGTCAATAGTATTTGTATTTGCTTTGTGCTTTGTTAACTCGAATAAAAATGTAAGTAGGAACTTGACACCTGACGCTGAGACAGTAACCTCCCTGGCCAACTGGAGCTTAGGATGTCACCGTTGTTCCTCCACTGCCATTCTCAACAAAACGTTCTGCCTGACGTCACTGTCTCCTAACAGCCCATAGCTGGAAGAATATCCGGGTAGACTGAGAGAAGGTGTGTGCCCCTTCCGTCTATTCCACCATACTGATGCACTTGATCTCTACCATCTCAGCCTTTGGGGTCTTCACCCGTAGTCCTGGGCAATAGGTAGCGTTATACCCCACAATACTGGGTTCTTATCCCAAACATAGCCTCCTAAACACTCCGGTCTACTTAAATGAAAGGTGCCCACCCCCCTGACGTGGACGCGCTGAATGAGAATTACTCCAAGAAGGTGACTCGGTCCCCTCATGAGTCATGTTAATGGTCTGGTTTTGCTATGACAGGCTATGACAGTTATATAATAAACAAAAGTTTAGAGAAAGGATCGTTTCCCACAATTTATAAAAAATCTATAGTTATACCAATATACAAATCTGGTGACTCAACAAACGTTACTAATTATCGACCAATATCCCTTACCTCTAATATAGCAAAAAAAATTGAAAAATCTGTTAAAAAACAACTTACAAATTTCCTTCAGAAAAACAATTTACTTAATTCACATCAGTATGGTTTTAAAGAAAATACAAGCACACAAGATGCTTTAGCTAAATTAACTTCGATCATTTATAAAGGTCTCGACGATGGTAAAAAGTGTTCAGGTATTTTTATTGACTTAAGAAAAGCTTTTGACAGTATATCTCATGATAAACTAATTAGTAAATTAATTTAAATTGGTATTTGCGGAAATATTTTATCTTGGTTTCAAAGTTACTTAAGAGAACGTCAACAGAATGTGAAACTTAATGACACTTTTAGTAATAAAATAATTTGTTCAGATTTTGGGATACCGCAAGAAACAGTAATTGAACCTATTTTATTTATTATATATGTTAATAATATTTTTAATATACAAAATATGAATGGTGATATTATTTCATATGCTGATGATACCGTACTCATTATAAGTGGATCTTCATGGGACGAAGTAAATTTAAAATCAAATATAGATATAAATAAATTAAAAGAATGGTTTGATGACAATATTTTGTCTCTGAATACTGAAACAACATAAAACATCACTTTTACATTGAAAAAACAAATTATACCTCCTTTAAATATTTGTATACACACAACAAAATGCAATGAAGGATATCAGTTTCATAATGATAATTGCCTTCAAATTACTGAAAAAAATAATATTAAATATTAAGGCATTATAATTGATAAAAATATAAAATGGAAGGAGCAAATAAATAATATTGTTAATAGAATGAGAAAACTTATATATGTATTTATTAGATTAAGGAATATATTAACCATCGAAAAATTAAAATCAATTTACTTTGCATTCGCCCAATCCATATTACAGTTCGGAATAATCAGATAGGGTGGTGCTTTTAAAACAAATATTTTACCCGTTGAAAAAATACAAAAATTAATTATAAAAGTTATTTTGAAAAAACCGTCTACTTTTCTCACTGTTCAATTATTTTTAAAAAACTAAGGTTTTAGATATAAAATTGCTATATAAAAAGAATTGTTTGCTTCAGAAACATAAAGATAAAATAAATAGTAGTATTTCTAGGTCTCAAAACATAAGTACGCGACCTAGAACAGGTGGTAATATCTTAATTTCTAAATTAAAAACAACTACTGCACAACATCATTATACTTACAGAGGAATATTTTTCTTTAATGGAATGAACAAAGATAATAAAAAGTACAGTCAGGAATACAATATATTTAAGAAAGAAGTAAAAAAATACATTTTTATTTCTTTTTTATGTAACACTGTTTGAAAACATCGTTAATATCTTTTTTTGTAATTTATATATTTTATTTAAAAAATATTATTAATTAAAATAAAATAAACTATTGTAAGACGTCACTCCCCATTATGTACACAAGAATTGTTTATTTCTTTTACGTAATGGGAAACGTTAATGTAAATATATATATTTGGTTATTGTAAAAATTGTATTTAGTTGTAATATTGTATTTTAATTTGTTATTAATAATAAAAAAAAAAAATACAAAAAACTTTTTTGAGCCATTGAAATGAGTATTGACGTAAAAAAAAAATATTTTTACTCGAGCAAATGGTATTTATATCGTGTTTGACGAGATAATTATTATTCCATACAATTTTCAATTATTTTGAAATTTTAAAAGTATTTTCAAATATTTATTGGATAACACTCACTAAGGTACAATGCGTAATAACGCATTGATTGACGTGTAATAAACAATAGCACGGTCAAAAACACAAAAGTTTTTTTTTCTTTTAATTAAATAAAATTATTTGCTTTCTTATTATGATTTACCAAAATATTTCATTTTGAAGGCCATTTTCAACGATTTGTAAATAACTCACTATTAGAAAATGGGAATCACGTTGCGGTAGAGTAGAATTTGAACCACGGACCTTTGGTCCGTGATTCCGAGACACTAGCTAAGGGAACGGTTATAAAGATATTTATTTACTGTTCAAATCAACCGTGTTCGGGTACCGCACAATGATGAAAAAAGTATATTAGAAAAAAGTTTACATAATTGTATACGTGCGACGTTTGTACTCATGTAGGTGTATGTGCGTGTGTGAATGAATGAGGGTGAGTGCATGTGTGTTGGTGCGTAAGTAAAAAAATATAATATAATAAGGTGATTCTATAACGAAGAGGAGAAAGAGATTTATTTGTATATTTTTAAAAAATTGCTTATACCTACATCCGAAAATTCACATTTTTATAAATATTTTAAGTGTAATGTAAAGGTGCTTTGATTGTTTTTTGAAGGAATAGTGAATTTAAAAAGTGTATTGTTAATAAAGCATTTCATTCCAAATTAAATTGGTACATATCGAATGAATAATTAATAATGTGCAACGAGTCCCATACGAGTCACTGACACTCACCGGCTCGGGATATATGGTACACTTTGCTTAAACCATTATTTGTATTACCAATACACAATTCAAATAAAAGAATTTGTTTTTCAACGCTTTTCGGAATTAATATATTTAAGAAGATTTACATAGTAAACACCAATTCAAAAATAGACATGTCAATCCGTACTTTCATAGTTTGTAATACAATTAGAGTGCAATTTTGATTTTAAACTGGTACAATCAATTTTTATTTGTAGGTTAAGATTTTAAAACGTGACACGTCTCCTCTATGAAAACAATAATAGAAAATAAATGAATTTTATTTAAATTGCGTGCTAACTTTTTAAATAAAAGCATTTGATAAGGTCTGTCGTCCACAACGTTTGCTTAAGTTGAACAAGATGGGTGTCAAGGGCTCTCTCAATGACTGGATAAAATATTATTTGACTAATCAGTCACTCTGCGTTAAAGCTAAATCAATTTCTTCCTACAAATTCATTGCAACAAGTGGTGTTCCTCGGGGATCACAATTGGGTCCGATTTCGTTTATTTTTTTCATTAAAGATATGGTCGATATTTTGAAAATGTCGAGATTTTTTTGTTTGCCGATGACGTAAAAATATTTTAAATAATCCATTTTGTAGTAGATAACGTTGTTTTAGCAAAAAATCTAGATATTTTCTCTTTTTGGTGTACAGAAAACATTTTCTTAAATGTTAGTAGGTGTCAAATAATTCGATTCGATCGTTCAAAAAAGACTAACACTTTTCCTTGTTCACTCGACAGTGGTATTCTAGCTTATGTCAAATAAATTTAAGCCCTCCTAATTATATTTGATGAAACACTTTTTTTAGTAGTCATATTGATTATACATCAAAGAGCAAACGCTTGGATTTGTATTGAGGTCAGCAAAAGATTTTAAACCAATATTATTAATCAAAAAATTATATTGTTTATTGGTTAGGAGTCATTTCAAGTCAGTCACCTCTCTAGAACCATCGTACCAAAATGGAAAAAATCCATCATAAATTTCTCCGGTTCATAAATTTTAAATTGCATTTGCCGCGAGAAAATGTAAACTATAATTTTCTCTTTTCTACATTGAATTTATTTAAAATTAGTGATAGAAGAATAATATCTAATCTGTATTTTTTTGTAAGGTTATAAATAATCCTTTAAATATTCCTGATTTGGTCAAACGTTTATATTTCAATGTGCCTAATTGGTCAATAAGGCATCATATATATTTTAGATATATTAATATATGTAAGTTAAATTCGCACATTAGGTAATTCTTTGTTTCCAAGAATGCACTCTCTCGAGAACAAACACACTGATGATCAAAACATTTGCTAAAACTTTATAAAGCTTCAAGAATCAATTATTCTTATTTTAAAAAAATAATAATCGAGTTTCTAATATTTTCATTTGTTTTTTTTATATGTAGATGTTTTTTATTTTAAATTGTATTTTTTATATGTAGATGTTTTTTATTTTAAATTGTATTTTTATATTTGTAAATTGTTTATAACCTCCATATATATGTAAAGGGCCCTTTGAGCGATAATAAATAAACTTTCATAAACTAGACTGCAATATATGTGTTCTTTATGTATAGTATACCCATATAGTTTATACTAATATGTGAAGATGATTTTTACCATATTTTTATTTTTATTTTTCTTCTTAAAATATTTTTTTTACTACTTTTGTGTAAAATACATGTCTGTCTTTATATGTATATATGTATGTAAAAGCCTAAAAGGTGTTTAAATAAATAAATGAACTATACTAATAATACGTTTTTTTTATGGTCATTTTAAGAATGATTCATCGCTCTACAAAATTTACCTTGAGATACGCGTACGTTAATTATTTCAAATTCAAAATTAAATGATCCGTAGATATTCAACCAGCCCAAAAAAAGAACGTTTAATGGTATCTGAATCTTATTATATTGTAACTGTTGTAAATCCCTCGTCAGCTTTATATTTTTACCAAGTTACAATCACGAGTTTATTTAATGACATCATTTCAGATCGAAAGCTTTCAAAGTCACTTTGACGCGATTTATTACTTAGTATTCAACCCAACGGAAAAAGATTACCTCTCCAATTCGGAATCTGAACTCGAATTATTATTCAGCAATCATTATTTTCAGCTTTGGGTTTCGGCTTTTGTACAATGTTATCAAGAGGTTGATAAGAGGTTCCACTAAGTGTACACAAAAGTAAGGGTTGTATAGGATTGCTTGCCATTTTGGTTTCATTGTGTCCTGAATCCTTACTGAGGTATTGGGCTTTCCTTATACTGCAATCCTTTCCATATTGTATACCCTACCAAGCATACATTTATCGCAGAGTGTAGTAATTTACTTACTCCATTTATGGTTTTTATGACAATTTTCTTTTATTGTGTTATAATATTACGAGATGAACCCGGCAATGCTTTACAATTGCTAGATTTGAGTATATACTCATATATAGATCAAACGAACACAATAAAAAAATTGAAATCAATTATTGAATCTACCTAGTTCAAATTAGATATCCAGAAATACGTGATTGTTTTTGTGTTTCGGATTACATAAATTGTGAGGATATAAAAACAGAATCAGTTTTATTAAATAAAACCAATGACCTATTAATACACATAGATGCACCCTGAGCCCTCTAAAATATTTTTTCTCAACTCATGCTTAAACACCCAGTCATGCCCAACACGTATTTAGTTATTGTTCAACCGCCAGCTGGATTTTGACGTGAACTTGACATTCAATTAGAAAATAAAATTCCTGATTGTGTCATAAAAGCATGTAAAAACGTTTCGGATAAACGTAAAAAGCATTGTGAAACTTTTCATCGGTAAGTACATACCTAGGTACTTGTTTGTGGTTAAATTCCAAAACTTTAAATAATATATTTTCAATTATAGAATTATTTTTGCAAAAGTCAAACTCTGCTCTGCTCACCAACAGGGGTGCATTTTATGTAAGAATACGATTTGAAAAATTTATTAAATGTCACTTATTTTTATTTTATCACTACCAAAAATACACTGTAAAAATTATACAGAAGTTTAGGAAAGAATCTGATTGGTATCCACAAAAAACAAATTTTGTTTGTAAACATTTTTTTGGATACTAAAAAATTACATCTTTACATTTTTTTTAAAAATATTTATTCGCATCAAATGCAACCCTGGTGACGGGTGAATTAAAAACTATAAAAATACGCAATGCAAAGCTCGTTATTTTGCAAAAAACCCGAATATAAATCGGTCCAGTAGTTTTTTTAGGCCCGTATTATATTGGTCAGTAAAAATTACAAGATTTTGTGCATAATTTGGTCCAAAATTGATTTTGTCGTAAATACACAAACTGTATATAATGTGTGGTCAAATTCAAAAAACATAAAATGCGTCCTATTTTTCAACTAGTATTGGAACCAAGGTCTGCGCGCACATCCCACTGTTATATTATTAACTGTCATCCGTCAACATAAATTTTCAGGGCGTATTAAATTATGAGTTGTCGCTTGTGTAATTTTATTTATTTGATTTGAGTGAAAACTTACAAAGATCATTATAAAATCAACGATGTAATAATTGAAAAAAGAAAATAAATACGTTGATATCTACAAGAACCTATATAAAGCTTTTTTATGTTTTCTTGAATTTAATTATTTTCTATTATTATTATTATTATTATGAATAACTTATGTAGCGCCATTTTCGTAATAAAATACCTCAAAGGCGCTTTACATAGTGATTCTATTATTAAATTAATTTAATTGAAGCTTTTAAATTTGTAATTAAATTAAAACAATTTATTTTGTTGTCACATGCTACGGATTTATTGAAATGATTTAGAGAACAAGTGGGATTTAAGTTTTTTCCTAAACATCACTTCATTTTCACAGCCTCGCACCTCTGCTGGGAGAGCATTCCATGTCATAGGGCCTGCGACCGCAAATGCGCGTTCACTGAATTTAGTGCGCTGTTTGCGTAGAGGTATAATAACTTTTCCTCTCGCCGTAGACGTAGCTGATCTAAGCGTGAGACGCCTGTCAGCTAGTTCATCTGGAATGTATAGTTCCCTTAGATATTCCGGAGCAGAGTTGTGCAGTGACTTATACATAAGCCAACAGAGTTTGTATTCGACCCTCTGTGGAAACTGCAGCCAGTGTAGTTCCCGAAGTAGTGGAGTGATATGACTGAACTTAGAGATTCCGAAAATAAGTCTCGCTGCGGCATTCAATACAGATTGTAGGCGAGTCATTTTGTTCATTGGTAGACCTGCATAGATACCATTACAATAATCGACTCTAGACACTACAAACGCATTTATTAATTGACGGGCGGCATCAACCGGCAAATTTTTGCGTATGCATTTAATTTGTCTCAGCTGGTAGAAGCATGAACTTATCGTTCTACTTATTCGAGCGTCAAGGGAAAGGTCAGAATTGAGTAAAATTCCCAGTAGTTTAACGGTGGGTCTAAAGCGGTACTCCCTACATTGGGTAGAGCCGTATCCTGGATCACATTCTGTCGTCTGTCTGAAGCCACCCACAGTTGTTTAGTTTTCGATGGGTTTAATGTTAGTCTGTTTTCAGCAATCCAGTTTCCTATTTTCTTGATGCATCCATCAATTAAATTGACAAGCACACTTCTCTCGCCTGGTTCGCAATAAAAATAAATCTGCGTATCATCTGCATAGCAGTGAGACCACAATCCACATCGTAACTGGTACCTGAAGCGTAAGACTGATCACCTTACCTTCATGTAACAGAATTAATCCAATGCTGTGCCCTATGCACCATTAGGTGCGGAAAGGGAATGATAATAATGATTTTTAAATTAATCGACTTCTATTAAAGAGACTGTCATAACAATTTTAATATGTGTGCCATTTTGGTTTTAAAAAAAATATAATACAAAATCAATCTGATAAACTCAAATATAAGAAAACTTAGTTGAAAAACTTCAAACGCTCCTATAAAATGTAATGTGTCAATTTATCTATTCCTCTTGCTCTACTTTTTAATAAAATAATAAGATTCCACCTCAGCAATAAAGTTATTTTAACATGTAAAATATTTCAATTTATTACGAATCGCCAAATATAAACATATTTCTCTTAAATGGTAACTAAATTTATTTATAATATTCCGAAGTTGCGTTTCTGAAATGCATTGTATTTATTAAACTTTTTTTTACAAATGTAGTGCACATCCTTTTTAAATATAAGAAAATGTATTTCGCAATGAGGCGTCGCGTCGTTTTCATAAAAAACCATTGATGTTTTTTTTAATTTAGATCATTTTAAATTAAACATTTATCAAAAATACATTTTAAAAAACATGTTTTTTTAAGATTCAAACAACTGAACTCCTTTAATCGAGGTGAATATTTATGTATTTTCTAAAATACGTACATAAATGTATCATAAAATTTAAAAGTTTTTTCTCACAAGACTGTATTACTATTTATTTTATATTTTGAACTTGTTTTTACAGGGAATATTAAATTACGTAATACTAACAAAAATACATATGCTAAAACAGGGAGCTTCAGATGTTATTTTTTTTATCACCTTTATCAAAAATCCGATTGTACGAAACTCTTCAGTAAATGACATTTAGTATCTACTCCTAACAAACATATTGTTTAAGGCAACATTGTTTAGTAAATAATTTTATACAATTCTACCTGGAAATGCCACTAGTCGATTAGTTCTTTATTTGGAAAGCATTAGAATATGAAACAGTTCTCCAATTCTCTGTTTCCGATAGGTTTTAGAAACCACATTGGTTCGAGCATTTTGATAATACAGCCGATCAATCGAAGGGAATCGATTACAAGTTAGACTAAATATTATCTTGAATTAATAGTTTTTACATGCTTTATTTGTACACTAAAGGATCTTGCTAAAAGAAACCCAAATTAATTAAGTATTTGTTCTGACCACGATAAATTTTACTCTGTATTTATTTCCTGTCATTAAAAAATAATATATAAAAATACTTACACCGCTGGCGCTAGACCAAAAAAACTACGAGTCGACCTGCTACCGCAAGCCGGGCACTACTGAGATATTACTGAGCCTTTTTTCTGAAAAATTCTTTTTCCATAAATGTATTTTTTGTATGTCATAATAGGGACACTATGTGTCAGCTTTTTTCAACATGTATTTGTTTAATTTATAAATTTAAAACTTAGTATACTACATTTCCAATACTCGTACATATACAATTTATTTACATATAAGGGCGGGCATATTGCTCTTAGGCTATTTCTTCCTCCCTACCCAAACCGTTCAGTTTTTACAAAATTCAAAACAAATATCAACAAAAAATTTACACTATTCTATGAGAAGAGGAGAAGAGATGAGAAATAAAGAAGAAAGGGAATGGAACAAATCAATTATTTTTATAGTGCCATTTCAATCTTCATTTAAATGTAAATAGAGAATGGGTAAGCGTCTCTAAAATTAGTGGGTAGATTATTCCATAATCGAGCAGCTACTACTGTGAAAGAGAAGGCAAGAAAATTAGAGCAGTAAAGGGGTATTAAAAGGATTTTATCGTCATTAGAACGAAGGAATAGTCCGTGCTGTGATAGTGGTTAGAAGAACTCTCTCAGATAAAGTCGGATTATTCGAAATATTGTGAAGAATTTGTAGAATGTGAATGTTTCTTCTATGCCTGATACTGAGCCAGTGTAGTTGCATGTGATATTCGGTCATGTGGTCAAATTTGCGAATATTAAAGATATACCGTATAAAAACATTCTTCAATCTTTCAATCAACTTATCTAGCAGTACAGAATTAGCATCTGGGTAACATACATCTACATAATCAAATAGTGGAATAAGTAAGCTGGACAAATGTACATTGAAAATATCACAACAGTCCTGCTTTACCGGCCTTACGAAGAAAATAGCATAAAAATAATGGAAAACGCGAAGCAAATAACGATTGCGATTTGATAAAAAAATCCGTTCCTAGAGTAAAGTGTTTTTTAGCGTTTATGTCCCATATTTAGGAATGATTATCTGTGTTCATGAAATCTATACTAAAGAAACCATTTGTTTAAAGTAAATTTTATTTTTCTTTCTTATAGTACTTAAAATTATATTGATACTTAACAATACATCAGTAGCTACGCTTATAGCATACTCATATTTCTATTAAGATAATTTTCTAGATTACATGATTACAAAGATCAGAAATCAGATATCTCTAAATTACAAGTTAAGGGATGATGAGAAAATGGCCCTCAAAATTATGTATTTGGGTAAATCATATAAACAAAGATATTTATTTTTTTAAAAAAATATTTTAATTATCAGGAAAATCTTATATTGCGGATTGAAATAGATATATTTAATACAACACATTTGAATTTTAAAAGGCAGTGTATTAATTTATTATTTCAAATTTTAAATACTCAAATAATACTATGTTTTATAATATTGTTTACCTTTTATTAACTTATATCTGTATTATTAATTATTATTTTTCTTCATTCTTCTAATTTTAAGATTATTCTAATATTACCGATGGGAAAAAATGAACTTCTGTTCTCTCTACTGGAATATATGTTTGTATGTACCATATGTAAGATTAGTTTTAATATATTTTTATTTTCTTATTCTTATTACTTCATTTTCAATTTTTGCTACTTTTGTGTAAAATATATGTCTGTTCTTTATACATAAATGTATGTAAAACATGTTAAAGCCTACAAGGCATTAAAATAAATAAAAGGTTTTAGCTATTTTACTTCGCAAAAGTCAACAGATGGAGGAGTTGAGGAAATGCAAATGTTTAGACTTAGGCAGAATGGTGAATGTTACACAGTGTGTAAATTGGCCACTTAAACCAGCCAAAGACAAGTCATTGGCTTTGTAAATGCCTAGACTTCTTTATTTCCTTCTCAAAAAGGTTTTCCATTTATTGCAACAAATTTAAATAAACTTCATACTAGTAATGGTCACTTGTGGCGTGCTCTTCATAATGATGATCAATTTACCCGCTGAAATAAATTCCTTTAACCCACACACAAATTAATTAGAGGGGAGTAATGGTGCATACTTTAGCCGCTAATGATGCTAACTTGGACAATTTTCTAATTATTTTTGTGCTAAATTGGTAGAGGTGAACCAGAAATATTTTCAAAATTTGCTTTAAAATAAAATACAGAAAAAAGTTTTAACCATTATTAAAGATAATTTTTAAAAAGCGCTTTACGTATTTTTAATATCAATAAAACAAGATAATACCTTCAAGTTTTGCGTTTAGTATTACAAAATGGGTTTTTTTCATTTTTAATAAAAATATCTACCTTAATTCCTTCAAAATAGCATTAAGTCAAATATGAGAGGATTTTTTTTTTTTTTAGATTTTTTTGTAAAAGTGAAAGTAAGATACTAAAGTTCTCATTATTTACACAAACTTTTCTTAAAAAAAAAAACCTGTGCTGGAAAAATGGAAATCGAGTTGTGGTAGAGGGGGATTTGAACCTCGAACCTTTGACCCGTGCGTCCACAATACTACCACGGGACCACAACCCGGTTCAATTCAATCGGTAGAAAATCGTTTAAAATGCATAGCGTAATAATTATGTAGAAAGATAACTTAGAAAGTTACAAGAAACAAATCAAAACAAATGCGTATATTAGAATATGTGAACAAAAAAAAAGAATTGTACAGTTGTAAAACACTACAGTCTTGCTTAAAAAAGGGTAAGCGGGACTTTTCACCGATTGGGGAGATTTTTTTTTAGTCCATGATCATCATCATTCCCTTTCCATATCTAATGGTGCATAGGGCACTACATTGGTACACCAATTGCAACGTATCTTGATCATTTTTGTTACATGAAGGTAAGATGATCAATATTACGCTTCAGGTACCAGTCCAGGGACTATGAAATATTCTAGTATACACATTAACATTTTCTTGTATAACCACGAACAGGCCATGCCTTTGCGGGATTTTTTGTTTATTATTTTTACTTTAAATATGTATTTCATTGCTATGTAATTATGCTTTATTTTTTTAATAATCTGTTTTACCTCTTAATAAAAAAACCACCCTTAAATAAATATTTCATGTCAACCATGTCGGGAATCGAACCCGAGACCTCTTGTATGGTAGGCAAACGCGCTGACCATTACACCACGACGTCAATAACATTCTTCAGTTACTTAGTTGATATTATTTTTTTTGCGTTTTAACCTTTTACATACTGTGTGAAAAAACTTCCTCGAGTAGGTAAGATAACCTTAGATAACCTGAGGTTAGGAAATGATTGCCAGATATTCACTTTCTCTTTTCATCTTATTAAAATTATATGTGTGCCTTGCATAGTTATCTAATTAGATTACAAGATACTCGATACTCGATATTTCTTCATTTACGGAGATCCTAATGGTCAAAATATTTCATTTTATATTATCTAATATATGTAACTATCGAATACATGTAAATATCTAATAAATAGGTTTTTTGTGTAGATTTCGTGGTAATATTCAAAGTAGTTGCCGAGATATTAATTAATTAAGGGCAATTTGCAACACCGCGCCAGTTACAACACAGGAACAGGCGGTAAACAATTATATAAATTACTATATACTAAAAATTTATTTTCACCTACATACTAGGCGTTACCTAGTATGTAGGTGAAATAATTCAATCACACGAATCTCATCCGCATAAATAAAGGTTTCAGCTCTTTAACTTCACAAACATCAACAGATGAAAGATGAAGGAATATAAATGTTCAAATAAGGGCAGAATGGTGAATGTTACACAGTGTGTAAAGTGGCCACTTAAACCAGCCATTGACAGGTCATAAGCCCTGTATATGCCTAGATTTATATATTACCTTTTCTTAAATGTTCTTCATCTCTGTTGTAATATGTTAATAATAATTTATACATTATTACAATAAACAAAATTTCTCTTTTGAAATCATTGATTTTTTTTTTCATTTTTCATCGTCTTATGTTTTATATAATTTTGTTGCAATAAAGTAAAGTAAAAAATAAAATAAACTTAGTACTACAAACCTAATTATTTAACTAAATGCTAGTCGCACAGAAAACAATTAAGCCAAACAAAATTTGTTAGCTTTACCAGGTTTCAGTCCAGTTAGATAAAGCTTCACGTTTTGTCCATGTTGACGACAGCATAACAACTATTTAATTTTACATTTTTTTAAAAACGTAAAATAGATAAAAACTTACTTCTTTGTTAAATATGTTGGTAATATAATGCGTCACAGAAAAAAAGAAAAGTGACATTTATTTCCAAATTATTTTATAAAAAAGCAGATGCTCCAAAGGCGATGAAACCGATCAATGATTAATATAAAAATATTAATATAATTATCAATAGTCTTTTATTTCTATAATAAACTAACGTAAAGAGTTTTTAGTGCGAAACTAGGTTCCTATGGCCACTTCTTAATTAACCAGCAATTAGTTGTAGGTAACAATGATTTCATTATCATTATGCCCTAGCTGCACCAAATAATGCAAAGGACTCTGCATTGTTACACAAATCGCAGCGAATCTACATCATTTTGGTTACATGGAGGTAAGATGATCCATCTTGCGTTTCAGGTACCAGATCGGGGACTTTGAAATATTTTACTGGAAAAACTCCTTTTTAAGTAAATAGTTTATGTCAACCATGTCGCGATTCAAATCTGAGACCTCTTGCGAGGTAGGTAAATGCGCCGACCACTACACCATGAGGCCGACAACAATGATTTACCGTAGAACTCGTCAATCTGTACTCTTCGGCATTCCTAACTCATTGACTAATTCTTTAAAAAATAGCACTCTACGAAGAATACAGATTACCTATAATGACAGTTTTAGTGACATCGACATACTACATTGTAAATACCATATTTATATCAGATCAGTTCAAGACATTTTAAATTTATCTCCTGCTTGACTTTTAACTTTAAATTTGATTCTTAATTTTGTCTTTCAATTTTAACTTTTTAATTTTAATTCTTAATTTTAACTTTTAATTTAAACTTTTAACTTAATTTCAATTTAAACTTTTCATTTTAATTTTAACTTTTACTTTTTAATCATTTGATTTCAACTCTTAATTTATACTTACCTACATCTACTACCTGCATCAAATAATTTATCGTTAGTTGTGATTTTTTTACAATTAAATTTACAATTCTTCTCAATGTCTTTACAATGTCTTCTCCTTTTTACGAACTTTTTATGTAATATTTTTATTTTTACTTTTTTAGAATTAAATTATTTTTCCCCTCTCCTCCTGCATTCATTAGTGTGAAATCTGAAATTGGTCTTACTTTTTAAAATTGTTCTTTTGTACCTTGTTTTATATAAAGACTGTATGATTTCATTAATAAATAAATAAATAAATACTTCCTAACTATTTGTTTAAAACATAAATAATTTCCTCCTACTAGATTCATGAGAATTTGCCGATACCCAGGACAAATTCAAGAAAGAATGATTTTTTCTATAGAGCATGTCATTATTACAATACCGTTCTCTCCGGTCACGCAGACATTTTCATCTTTCCTATACCAAATATAAAAGATTACTTATGGGCGTTGATAATACGCCTCTCATACGGACTGTATATTCATATTTATGTTTCGTACCTTCTTCAATATTTTTTTAAGTTTTTTTTTTAAGCAAATCTATAAATGCACTTATTTATCATATATATGTATTTTATTTATATATTTCATTATTTTTATTTTCACTTTTTCGTTATTATTTATTATATTTACATATTTAATTTGCAGTTTCTGAATTACATTTCTTAACTTTTGTTGGGTTATTTTAATGTGTATACTTATTAATAACTTTCATAGCCGCGGAAAATAATTCTTCTTTCAATTTCAGTTACAATGTACCTTTATTTTCACGAGAATTATATGTTCTAACTGTTGTTTTTTTCCAAAATAAATATCGATTACAATAAAACCTGGTCACTGAATAAAAAAGTGATTGAAGTACCAATAATATTAAATTCTTCCAAAAAAATATGTCAGTAGAATTTATTTTTATATTTATATGTGAAAAATTTGCTTTAGGTGAACCAAACGATTAAACAACTATTTTGATCAGTAAAGATGGCTTCTTTTACCCATTTAAACTAGAAATTACAAATATACTCATAAATATATTGATTAAATAATAATTATTAATAAATATTAAACTTGTAGTATATTAAATGCAAATGTAAATCCTTATGCCCCTTCTCAAAAATGTTTTCCTTACATATAAAATTCATGGTCCCTGGTCTGGCACCTAAAGCGTAAGACTGATCATTTTACCGTCATGTTACAGAAATGATCAAGATACGTTGCGGTTAGTGTACCAATGCAGTACCCTGTGCACCATCAGTTCCAAAAATGTAATAATGAATCGCTGAATATTTTACTAGCCAAAAATCATCAAATAGGAAAGTGGGCACTTGTAAAAAATAGGATGTGGCATTTCAAATTGGGGTAAATAAATCCCTTCAATACCAGAAGACAGAAATCCGACAAAGCAACCTTTCTGTATGAAAACGAGGAGAGTTTACAAGTCAATTAGGTACGTCAAAACTGTTTGCTCTTTATATTTGATGACTGATTTTCAGAAAAAGTTTGCCTACTTATCGAGGTCATATGTCACAGGTTAAAAAAGTCAAAATGTAAAAAAAAACATTTCGGTGCAGAAATGTAGTAAAAAGAAAGTTTAGTTTATTATCATCATCGTCGAACTCTAATCCGAACCTTATGGTGCATAGGGCACTGCATTGGAAAACAACATGCAGTGTTACTTGATCATGTGTTACAGGAAGATAAGATGATCAGTCTTACGCTTCAGATCCTAACCCAAGGACAGTGAAATTTTGCAGGGTAAAACCACATAAAAACAAATACTTATTCTTGATCCTCCCGGAAATCCAACCCAGGACCTCGAGCACGGTAGGCAAATACGCTAACCACTACACTACGATGCCGACTTATCTCCATTCGATTTCACGCTCACCCGAGATTCTGGTTTTATTTCATACACAAAACTGTATTCTTCATCCGTCCGGACACAAACGTGTTTAGGTATTATGAAGGATTCAATTTTTTTAAATGAATTTTACGTTGGTTGTTGGCATAACCACAGGACGCGAACTTGACTTGGAAGACAGGCAGCAGTTGGCAGCCGACAGAGAGCCGGTAGCTATTGTTCATAGACGCCATAAGCTTTAACTACGGAGCGGACACAGAATAATTATTATTACAGTGGGTAACTTTAATTTTTTTTCCGAAATAAAATACCTTTAATAAAAACGACGCTTTATGGAAGCTATTCTTTTCTATTTAAATTTAAGTTAGTAAAACTACAGTTTTGTTATCAGATGCTAAAGATTTGTTCAAATTATTTATAAAACGAACGTAGGTACGAGTATGTAAAGTTTTTTGGTAAAGCAAGACAAACTTTTTTCACTTGTGTTGGGAGAAGATTACATGCCAAAGAACCTGTGATCGCAAATGCTCGTTCACCGAATTAAGTGCGCCGGTGGCATAACAGCTCTATGTAATTAACTATTTCTGTTGCTGATGATAGAATCACTGTAGAAGATTTCATACAATATCTTTTTATGAATATTTTTTAATCTTTTAACTGATTTTAATATTAAAAATAAAATTTCTCTAAAATATTTTATTCCTCATAGGTTTTACATCAGATTTTTTAATTCATGGCACTTTGCGTCCGTTTTGAAAAAGGTAAGCTGAGATTAAAATTCCCTAATTTTATTTCGAATCCATTTTGCAGGTAATATGACGTACCCAATGACCTGCGTGACTGATCTTCAGAATTTTCTTACAACTGTTTATTTCTGAATTTCATTCTGAAAATAAAATTTCGGCTGAAAATTATTCAGTTTTCATATTATGAAATTAAAGAAAGCAGAATTTATAAATAGCCAGCAGTCATTCAGCTGTGGATAATTTTACTGTCATATGCTAAAAAAAGTCGGCCTTTCAGGCCCCGCAATGTATTTTTGTTGCATTAGACCCATTATTTCATTTTAAAGACCAGAAAACGTCGTGTTATGTTTTTTATTGTTATTAATAGTGTTTTTATTTCATTTGCGTAACAAGCCCTCTATTCGAATAACCATAATTATAATACAGATTGCCTCAAAATGAATACATTACAATTAATCCATAATCCTTTTTCGTAAATAAAATAATTTAAAGTTTTGTCTAATTATGTATTTACGATAAAACCTATGTATCATTTGAGTTACTTTTACTAAGCAATTTGAAACATTTTGTTAAAAAAAAAATATTATCGATTAAATTCCAAAATATTTTAATACTTTTTCGACCTAAATGTATTTATTTACTTCGACTTTATTTCGGGAGGTTCTGCGGCAGAGTCTCTAAATAACAAATCAAAGGTCTGAGATTTGAACCCTGATATAACTCGATTACCATTTTTAATTTAAATTACCGAAATTGAAATATTCTTGTTGATTATAAAAAATACATATTTTTTTGATTAACCAAAGTATTTGAAAAAACAATAAAAAAATTCGCTCTCATGATAATTATTCATATAAGTCAAAATTAGAAATCTAGACAGCAATATTAGATGTCACAACACAACAGAAAATTTAATTCAGTGTAACAATTCCAATCAATACCAACGAATAAAGTTACAAATCATATGTGTTCATTACAATGAAAGTTTACTGTGAAGTGGCGCCATATTATATAAGAGCTATTCGAAAGGTATTTGGGAATTTGTACATACCTAGGCGTTTATTAATAAGCCTTTGAAAAAGACTGCCAAAGTGGCATATTTTACATTTTTCACTTACAGGCTGATCAAACTTAATACAAAAATAAATCGTGGCGTAAGTATAGCCTGTGAGCTCGCCAATACATGACAGATGACATTAACATAACCATAGAAAAACATAGCAGTTGAGCTCTCAGAAGTAAAGCAACGTGAATGCAGCAATGCTTGAACTACATGTCAATAATATTCTAATAATAAATAATATTATTTGGCCATACGGAACTTTAAAGCACACCTTGGTTTAATTACTAATAGTATTTTATCGGTTAGGTAGGTGTATTTAAAAAAAATGTTGCGTACCTGAAAAAAGCACAAATAATTATGTTTTTGTAAATGATGTCAGTAGCGACACTCAGAGAGTGGCTTTGTGACGTTTTGACATTTTTTATAAGAAATTCATGGCGTAGCCGAAATACTGTTATAAAAACGAGGATGTTTTTGTTGATTGACGTTAGCAGGCGCTACCCAGGGGCGACTTTGTGACGTGAGAAATTATTTAAAAAAAGAGATTCATGGCGTAGCCGAAATATTGTAATTAAAACGAGGATGTTTTTGTTGATTGACGTTAGCAGGCACTACCCAGGGACGACTTTGTGACGTGAGAAATTATTTAAAAAAAGAGATTTATGGCGTAGCCGAAATATTGTAATTAAAACGAGGATGTTTTTGTTGATTGACGTTAGCAGGCGCTACCCAGGGGCGACTTCATGACGTGATGAAATTATTAATTTAAATATTTTTTTTCATTTTACATAGCGTAGCCGAGTTAAGAAATTGCGTGGTGTTTCGAAATTTAACCGTGTAGGTAGCCGCCTAGTTACAATATTATTTTTGTATTTGTATAACTCCTGTTTTATAATGTTTATGTATTTATCGCTATAAGAATTAAACTAAAGATAGTTTTTACTTTTAATCGCTATCCGTTTTTTTAATTATGTTTGTAACACTCAGTAATATTTATTTTTCAAGTATTCAATGTTATTTTTGCATTTTAATTAATATTGTTAATATAAAGCGTATTTTTATTTATTCGAATTTACTAGACTGTTTTTATTACAAAAAATAAAAATGCGCATTTCTCTATGTATTTTTCTGTTATAAACAATCTATTAAAATAATACACATCAAATTTCCATTGTCTGTTGATATTATTTGCAATCTTCTTTTTTTCGATGGTTAAAACTCTAGGAAATTCAAAGACAATAAAATTTTAACTGTCATATATTGGCGAGCTCACACGCTATACATAGCCCTAAATCGTAGAAAAAAAATGCTAAATTTTTTAAGTAAAACAATCTGTGAAGAGACAATTTAAATTAAGTCTGAGCCTACCCATATAGTTATCCGGAAGCACAGATCCAGGTGTAATAATTATTGAAGATGAAATAATTATTCAGTAAATTTAATCATTTGTTCCACAATGTTAAGACTTAATACCAATTGGCCAAATGGTATGATAATAGTTTTGTTTTTTTAATACAGTGGCTGCCAAAATAAACGTTGCAAATAAGAGAAATTTATACAAAAAAATACGTTATTCAATGTTTGCGTATTTATCAAATTGCGTTGTTTGAATAAGCTCTTGTTATAATATATAAAATAAATAATTACACTCGGAAAAAGTAAACATTTTTTTTATTATTTTAATCACCTTATTTTTATAACATTATTTTAAAATTTATAATCAATGTAAATATCCACGAAAATGTAAATAACGCTTGTAAAATCTTGCTCTCGTCTTTAAAAATTGTTCATTTATTTTCTCTATCGTAGACAAAGAAACATCATTACAGGAAAATGTGGATATTTTATAGAACAAGCGGACCCGACGTACGTTGTCCTGCCCAAACGTTGGCTTGCCTGCTATTAGCTGGTTGAACAAACGTTTTTTTTTCGTAAATTAAGACTCATGTTATTTATTTTGGACTTTTTTGAGGTATTTATATATTCGTAACAAGGGTTGGTTTTTCGTTTTATCTCCTCATGTGATTGGCTTAGAGTCCTTGTTGTGCTTAAGTCAAAATTGTGCAATAATCACTGCTCTAGTGCTATAATCCATGGAGAAAATACTGAGCATTCTAAAATTGTGACACTCAACTCATGTTCGGTGTTTTGACGTAACCTTGGCATTTCATTTGAAACCAAAAGAAAAGAAAAACACTTTTGTCGTAAAAGCGTGAAAAAAAGGCCCGGATAAAAGGAAAAACACTTTTTATTAATGAATAAGTACTTGGATACTTGTTTATTATTAAATGCCAAAACTAAAAATTATTATTATTCAAATATTTCATGTAATTAGGTACCCAGGTACTTGTTTATGATTGAATTTAATAATATAAAATGATACATTTTCAAATATATATTTTTTTTGCACATATATATAATTTTTTTGCACATATCGCTACTTACCAACAGTGGTGCATTTTCTGTAAGTAACTGATTTTCAAAAATATATGTAATGTCAGTTAGAATTATTTAAGCATTACTAAAAACCCATTGAAAATACGTTAATGTGTAGAAATTAAGATAAAGTAAGAAAAGTAAACAATTCAGTATCCATTAAAATAATTTATGTTTGTAAACGTTCAAATAATGTTTTTTTTTAATATACAAAAAAAACATGATCCGAATTTTTCGATATTTATGCATTGTAGTCGAAAAACATATACTCGCTCCTAACATTTTTTCTGATAAATATGTGGAAGATATTATTGTTAACAAACCTAATAACAAAAAAATGCATGTAAATTGGTCCAGTCTATTAAGGACAAACATACATACATTCATTTTTACATACATAGATAGATGATCAAACCGCATCAGAATTAAAAATTGTTTTTTTAACAACGTCTTTTTATTAAGTTAAATAAAAATATTTTTGTCACACACTGAAGAAATAAATATCAATCCCTTTATTATTATTGTGTCTTAAGGTGCTTATATACCCATATAAAATCTTATTTATCTAGGGAAGTGTCTCACAAATGACATATAAAAAGTAATATATTGTTTACGTTGTTTACAAAATTGATTTATCATTCGACCATTGCATATTATATCGTACTGTACAGCAAACTGCACAGTCCATCCATATTCGGGGATTGCGAATCGTCCTAATTGTAAACCTATTGTCTACACAGAATGTCATCTGATTTACGAGACTTGAATCGAATGCCGTGCTAGGCAAATACGAATTACGGCTTAACCATTTCACGAGCAGATTTAAGGCTTTAGTACTGAAACACTCTTAAGTTTTATCATCAGTAGCTAAATCACAAATAATTATCGACGTGCTTAAAAACCTGCTCAGCATTTGAGCGATCACAATGAACAATCATGAACACGCTTAAATTAACGCAGTCATAGATAAACGCGTGTATAATCTCTAAGTCAACGCTCGTGTCGGTTTGTTTTTTGATTTCCTCGTAAATTATTACAGTTCAATGGCGAAAAATCGGCGTTTAGTATCAAAAATAATACAATATATTGCATTTGCAAAATAGTAAGCAGTATTTTATACAAAAAAGTTAAAATTTAATTACAATTAAATTACAATATTTTCCATATTTACACCGATGAAATTCAAATATGTGATTGCGCAGCAGGATTGTACGTCGCAAAACTTTTTTGACATTTAATATTAGGTGTTATCGGATGTTCCATTGTGATCGCGAATACGATAAACAACCATGGTGAAAAAATGTTATCTCGTCGCTAATTAGCACGTCGATAGTTATTTGTGATTGAGCTACTGATATAACTATGTTCTAGTTCTACCATGTTCAATTTTACATATTACTATGTAATTGCGGTTTTGAAAAACACTTTCGAAATGAATATTTCTTTTCAGCTCTGTCAGAAATCAGACTCAAAACCTCGTACATAGAAGCCAAACACATACATTTCTTTGATATGTCTCATCATTATGAATATTTGAATGCAAAATTTAAAGGTATTTTCTTTTTTTTTACCTGAAGTAAATTACTTTACCTACATATAATTTCTATGGAAAGAAATCACATCAAGAGAAATTTTGAGAATTCATCATAATCGGGTTGTGGTCCTGTGGCCAGTGTCTCGGATTCACGGACCAAAGGTCTGTGGTTCGAATCCCACTCTTCCCCAACTCGACTCCATTTTCTAATAGTGAGCTATTTACAACTCGTTAAAAATGTCGCTCAAAATTAAATATTTGGGTAAATCATAAGAACGCAAATATTTCTTTAAAAAAAAAAATGACTATCATCATCATCACTATTCAATTTCCACACTTAATGGTGCATAGGGCACTTCATTAGTACACAAATCGCAGCATATTTTGATCGTTTTTGTTACAGTCTTACGTTTCAGGTTCCAGTCTAGGGACTTTTTTTGTGTTAAAACACTTTGAGCACCGGCCGAATACACATAGAATTTACCCTGTGCCCGGCTCATTTTTGTGAAATTTCATGCTTTGTGAAGGGCTTCTAAAAGTGTCATAATTATTAATATACTAGGTTAAATCAATTGAAACTTCTCATATTTATTTGAAATAATTAAATAAGTAATTTTTGTTCGATAATTTTGCCAACATTGGCTTTTATGGAGAGCCACATTGCGCATTGCAATGTTCGCACATATACAGGGCCTCACTCTTTTTTTTGTGCATTATATATCGGAACCCGTGTAAACACGTGATTATAATAACCATGCGCTGTGTCCCGGTCCCGTGTTTTCACGTGGTTTACCAGCAGCGAAAAAGTACTAATAAAAGTTACTAGATATCAATAAAATGGACTTTTTTAGACAGTTGGTAAACCACGTGAAAACACGGGACCGGGACACAACGCATGGTTACATAATAACGTGTTTACACGGCTCCGGGATTCAAAAAGTTAAATAAATATTTCGTGTCAACCATTTCGGGAATCGAACCCATGACCTCGTGTATGGTAGGCAAATGCGCTAACCACTACACCTCGAGACTGACTTTGAGAACTGGTATTACATATTTTAACCACTGGGCCGTTATCATTGAACTTTTTACTAGCTAATTGATTAAATTCATTTAAAAATCACAAGACAATCGGCACTATTCTAATTAAAATCTGTTTAGAAATAAGGGAGACATAAAATATTAAAATCTTGTAATTTTAATAAAGATAAAAACAAAAGATTCGTAACGTAACCAAGTATGACGTCAACGAATGCGTCGACAGTTTTTATGTATAAGTGTATGATTTAAGTAGAGTAAGTGGAATGGGGTGACTTAGATAAGTTTCGAACTTCAAACCTTCATAAAAGGGAAATTGAACTTGTTATTTTTTAAATGAGAAAATATTGTGTTGAGTGAGCGAGAAAAAAATAAAAACTTGGAGAGGGTCGCTTTGATACACCATGATTTTATGAATTTGTTCTGAAGATTTCCCAATTATAAATTACTAAAAAAAAAGGACACTCAAGAATTAGCAAATTATAAAAAGGCGTGTCTTAGATGGACGTTTAAGTCCATACACAATTCCTCTTTCTTCTCTAACTCGTATAGTGTCCATGCGGCTCGACTGTGGAATCATCTCCCATCCACCATCAAAGATGCTACTACATTATCTCTGTTTAAATCACGTCTGAAGAAACATCTCCTTTCTCTACCTTAATCTCTCCTCCTTTCCTTTTTCCTCTTTCCTCTTTCCTCTTTTTTCCTTTTTCCCATTGAGTAATAGTTTCGATTTAAGGTAATTTATAAACATATACGTTTATTTCTATTTTTATATATCTTTAAATTTTTAATCTTTTTTTTCTATTGAATATGTTCTGTAACTTGAATAATAAAAATAAAACTTTTATTTTATTGGTTGGTTGGAAGAAATTGCCATTTGGCAATAAGCCCGCCAATGTACAAATAACATTATGTACAAAAAGTTAAATAAATAAATTAAGTCGCATCTCATGAAATAATTAATTCAAAAGTAAGTAATATAAATAATGTACTTTAATTGCACATAAAGTAAAATTAATTTTTAAATTATTGTGAGCCAAAAAAGGGAATTTTATTATAAACAGAAAAATTTTAATTGAAATATAAATTAAGTTTAAAATTTATGGTGATTTAAAAAAATGTGTTTGTTAAATATTCCTTAAATTATTAACAAGGATAATGCTTTCTGATCAAATCAATCAATCAATATATTGTGTAAAAGAATTTGTTCATTAGCTGACATTATTATCGGATCAGAATGCGACGTTATTGTGTCCTTTTTATTTATGGTGGAAACTAATCTTTCACGGCTTTGAAAATTCTTATATCTAAATGATACCAATGTCGATATTCGCTAATAAGCGGAATGGGGAATGTTGTTAAAAACGTAAAGTGGCCACTCAACCCAGCCAATGACAGGTCATAAGCCCTGTAAACGCTCGAATATCGATAATCCTGAATTTGAAAAAATTCTACCTCATCTCTGTAGGAATATTGATAAAAAATATATTCTTATATCTGTTAATCTGTATCTTACGATGACGTCAAACGTACTTAGAAAATTAATATTGGCCGTATTTAACAGTGTCCGACAAGATTTCACAAGAAGTGCAATTGAAGTGTATCAGGATCTTCTGCAAGCATTTCGTTACAATATTATCTGATTTACTAAATTAAATACTTCACCGTTACCGTTCGAAGACGAGGCTTGACATTTACTTCGCTCATTTTCAAAAGAAAATATTTTAGTAGAAAATGTTTTTTAATGTATTTAAATATACTTGTCCATACGAGTCATAATATTTCTTATTTATATTCTGAAATTCTGTATGTTGAGGGGAAATCCCCAGTTCTCATATTTTAATGTCGCTTGTTAAAAAAATATTTCCATCTGTTCTAGAAATACTGGCTAAAATGCTTTTAAGTATTAATATATTATAAAAGAGATGAATAACATTTTAGAGAAGGTAATATGGAAGTCTAGGCATCTACAGGGCTTATAACCTGTCATTGGCTGATTTAAGTGGCCACTTTGACCCATATTTTTTAACAATTATGTTTGAAAATATTTCTCCACAATATCCATATTGATTTTGAAAATACAATTTATCTTTCTATATGCATTTTAGATGTGTTGTCGAAAGTTGAATTTTTCTATTACCTTTCTATTTATTGTAGTCAGTGCTTCGAATTTTTTAGATGTCAAATTATATATCTTCTTCTTCTTATTTATAAAAAAAATAAAAATATTAATAATTTCGTAATTTTCAATTAATTTCAAATGTTTGTTTTTATTGTTTAGATAAACAGAATACATCCAAATTCATTCTTTTGATTTTTGCCATCTTTTTGGTAGAGACCATAGCATTTCTGTGGTTTGTGGGATAAAACTAAGACTAGTGATTTTTACAGTCGATTCTCGAATTCAATTTTTTCTCCAGTAGAAAGTTTTGAAGAGACCAGAACAAATAAAAATCTGAAGGCGCAAGGTCAGAACTATACGGTGGGTGGGTCAAAACTTCCCAGCCAAGCTTCTCCAGTTTTTGTCGGGTAACCAAAGACGTATGTAGTCTCGCGTTGTCCTGCTAGAAGAAGGCGCAATGGAATTTTTCAAATTCTGGTGGCTCTTTCTTAATAGTTTTGCTTAGTCTCGTTAATTGTTGACAGGAGGGATCTAAATCAATAGAGCAGCTCATAGTGGATGATATCCTTGCAGTCCCACCACACGCATAGCATCACCTTCTTGATCGTCAATCCTGGCTTTGCGACTGTTTCTTGAGCTTCTGATTGCTTCTTCCAAGACCGTTTGCACTGCATATTGTTGTACGTGATTTATTTTTTTATTTTTAATGACCACTCGTTTCAACAGTTGTTTGTTTTTGAAATTTTTCAGCGTCTCATTACATGCGGAAATTTGGTCCATTACATTTTTTGAACTCAGTTCATGCGGCACCCACTTATTGAGCTTCTTGAATAATTAATTAACGTAATTCAAATGATTTCAAACAATAACATAACCAATGTTTAAATTTTGAGCAATCTCACAAGTGGTTGAATGTGGATTTTCATGGATTTTTTCCACTATTTCCTCGACTTTTTCCATGATGAGCCGCCCAGAGCGAGCCGCGTCATTGGAATTTCCCAAACGAAAGCGTTTGAATCATTGTTGTGCTACACGTGTTGTAAGAGCATTGTCATCATAAACTGCACATTTTTTTTCACGGTTGCCTGTCATGAAGCAAAACTTCAATATACCACAAACTTCCTAGCTCGACACATTAATTTTCATAATGGAATAACTTTCACATGATTGATTAAAACAAAACTTCATAAAATAAAAAATATTTTTTGAAATGTCACTTTTCCAACGCAAGCCTATTAGTCAAAATGGGTACAGTGTTGCTAGAGCAAATTAAGTTCAACCACAACTTGCAACAAAATACGAAACTACTTTTTGAACAACCTAATACATCTGTGTGTTTGTTTGTCTGTTAGTCTGTCTATTTGTTTGTTCATCACAGCATCTTCTCCAAAACGGTGAGTCGTAACAACGTAAAATTTGGCTTCGTCATTTAAGAGTAAAGAGAAAATTCTAGTTCAATTTGAATATTTTTCAGTCAAATTTTGACCTCTACTCGATGCGAACTTAGAATTATTTTCCGTTTTCAAGACGATTTTTCTCGGCCTTCCTCAGTATAAAACCAAACACACTAACAGTAAGTTATAGCATCGACGGCGTTAAATTTCAAAATAGACCTCCATTTTATTTGGGTTCTTATGATCAACACGAATATATTTTAATTTTTGCGGGCAATTTCAACGTGTTGAAAATAACTCACTATTCGAAAACGGAAATCACGTTTTAATAGAGCGGGTTGCGAACCTCGGACTTTTGATCCGTGAGTTCACGAAACTAGCTACGGGACCACAACCCGATTTAGTATGATGAAATTTTGACTCATGTAATGTAAGTAACAGCAAATGCGATCATTTTTTTTAACCAATGAAAATAGATTTAAACTCGATCTTGGCAAATATTCGAGTTTATTTATAAACATTTAGAAGTACCGACATATAGACAGGAATAACACTTAAAAGCTTAGAATAAATACCACAAACTCTAATGTTTTATTAGTAAATTAGAATTAATTCAAACGAGAAAACAATACGTTTAGTTGCCTTTGTAAATGTCTTGTTTCACACAATTCATTAGCTTGTACAACAAGTAATCAAGTTATTTCGCTTATGAGAAGTGGTCTCACGAGATATATCCAAATTCGCACCCACACGCGGGTGCCTCTCTATACTTTATCGACGCTTGCCAGACTCCGTTTCGAATATCGTATTTTACTTTTGACATTTACGCAGAAACTAAGTTTGGGTTTCATGCCATAGGAAGCGTTACGGTTTGCAAGGGCGGTAGAGTATTACACGTGACATTGAAATATTTCACAGCCACCTTGCTAATAAAATTCAAACTACAAAACGATGTATTAACATTACATCGACATGTGCAAAATACGAGTATACGCTTTAACTACAGTTAACTACGCCTTACAGGGCGTTCCGGATAATTTTAATTATTAAAGGAATTAAAAGAGAAGTTGGGAAAATTATAAGTACGTTCTATTGTAAAATATGTCTGAAAAACATTTTTCATATTCAAATAATATATTAGATTTATTAACGTGACTTAAAATAGTACAAACATTCAATCAATAAATCACAAAGTGAGTGTAAAGGTTAATAAAAAATAACTCCATCATTATAATTTCCCTATCCGCACCCAGTGGTGCATAGGGCAGTGCATTTGAGCTCAAATTGCAGCGTATGTAGATAACTACTGTTGGATAGAAGGTAAAGTGACCCAGTCTTTCGATTCAGGTTACTGTAGAGGTGCAATTAGATACTGTAGTATAGAACCACCTTTAAAACCAACATTTTACTTCCACTCTGCCAGGACTCAAACCCTAGACCTTAAGAAAGTAACCACTACACAACGAGGCAGACTTATTTCTAGTATATGTTCTTTTACAGATTTTTTATTTTACAAAGAGTAGTTATCGAGTCAAAACTATCGACCAGTATTCTCTTTACTCACAGAATTGTGTTCTTGATGTACCTGGACACTGACGTTTAATTAATACATTGATAAAAACAAAAATGGAAAGTTTACCAATGTGTCGCATGTTACGTTCGTAGAAAAAGAGTAATCCCAATATGTAATTGTCTTACACACTCTTTACGTCTCTTTCTCGATAATACCAAGTATATTCGGGAACGAGGGAGACAATTTCACGCGTTATGACGCGAACACCGCGAACACCAAAGTTTCTTGTACTTCTCCCGAACGCCCGTCGGTAGCTTTCCGACTATGGCGACTATGGTGACGCCCGCGCTGCGCGCACGAGCTTATGATTTTTTTCATGTTTTTAGCAATTAAATTTAAAGTCTTATCACTTTTTTTTATTATTTTTTTTATTATTATTAATAAAACATATAATACAAAAATTACATATTATACTCCCAGGAGTTATTAGAAACTCATTTGGGACCGTACTTAAAAAAAAACATTTTTTCGACAATACATAATATCATACAAATTAATACATCCAATATTAATACATACAATTAATCAACTGTAAATAAATTGCTTGAAAGCAATTGTAGGCAATTGCTCGAATGTTAAATTTTTCCGAATTAAAATCTCTCAATTGTTTACATGTGTAATGACTGCACGGCACTGTAACGCGCGAAATTTATGGAACAGTAAGGAAAAGGTGAAAAAAAAATGTCTTATGAAAGAGCAAATTTTTATTTTTTATTTTATAGGAATAACCCGCTAAACCTATATTTTTAAGACTTGTACTATAAAATATGAATGAAAAACAACACTCAGATCAATTAGAAAATAAACTTTTGTTGGATATTTTTCTTGCAACTTGCGGGAATCGAACCCGCGACGCCAGATTCATGGTTGGCAGTTAAGCGCCACGACGCCACAGTGTTTCGTTTATCGAAGCAAGATAAGTTTGTGGGAGTGGATAAAAGTGTATTGAATACATTTGAACTAAAAAATCTAAAATTTTATTCTTTAAACGCATGTTTATACGATGATTTCAATTTCTTGAGAATTCAATATATTTATTTCAATAAACCATCATAAAATGTTCAAATAAATAAATTTTGTACAATTACTTTATCTTGGCAGGATGAAATTGCACAAGTGGGTTTTCTGACCTTTTAGAGTTTTTAGCGTCTGGCTTGTAAGAAACAAAACACTTAGCGGTGCCTGACATAAAATTCAAACATTTTTTTTCTAACATGAATAAAATAAGTAGGTAAGTATCGATGTGACATAAATTTAAAACGTTTGCTTATTAATTTCAATGTTTCATTGTAAATTTATGTAAAATTAATAATTTTGTGATAATGATTTTGAAAATTTCATTTAAACTCTTCCTTGTCAACGAACGTGATTAATACGTCTCTTCACGATTAATCGATGTGAGCAGCGGAGGTGTAATAATATTTGGAAGGAAACATATTGGGAAAAAATACATTAAAAATTTCTTGAGACATGGTTTTCGTCATTTTGATCGATTATTACCACGGGAATACGAAATGCGCATCAGGTGATAAATTCACAGAAGGTTTAAAAGAGTGTGAAAATATGGACTTGAAAAACCTGGGACTGAAATCTTCATCAATTCGAATTGAACGAACATTTTTTTTTCCGTTGTACTATTTTGAATAAAATTTGTGCGCTTTATCAAGCCAACAAAATGAAATTTCGATGTTTTTTTTTCATTTGTCCATCAGTTTCTAAATATACTGTTTTTTTTCTTCTTGCGGTGCCTTGTCAGGTCCCCGCGTCGTTGGCGATTACTACAGCGAAAGCATTTTGGTCCTGCGCTACTCTTATATTCCGCAGCCAGGACAACTTCTTATTGTATGTACTCGCTATAGTGATTCCTGGGAAAAGATGACCAGAGTCGTTTCCTTTTGCCTTCTCTGGTGGATTTTTATGTCGGGGTTACCTTCCCTTAGCTAGATGGTTCTGGTTTGGAGGCGCCAGGAACTCGCTTTTCATCCTTTTGTTATCTGCTGTGATCACCCCATTATGCCTGTGATCCCATTGCCCGGGGTTCGCGACGTGGACGCTCACGAGTAGGACTAGTTAGTAAGACACACCCCTCAGTAAGATGTGACTCACTGTGACTCTACTGACAGTTTGAAGGACCCCTGATATATAATGTATTAAGTTGAAAATGTCGACTATCTATTAAAAACTTAGGACGGACGCAAACATTACTCTACAATAAAATTGATGTAACGATTGATTTAAATTCCGAACCTTGTAAAAAAGAAGTGAATCATTGAATTATTTTTAGTCACATCAAACATCAAACCATCATCGAATATTAGTAAAAAAAATATGTTTATTTAAAATTGTTAAATTTTACAATACTATCGAAAAGGAGAACGCAAAAAAACATTTAATTCCATTTTAAATTAATAAATAATTTGCGGGTCCCATACAGAAATCATTCATTTTTCCCTTTCTGCATCTAACGCTGCATAGGACATTAAATTACTACATCAACGCAGTGTATCTTTATCATTCTTTATTATATAAAAGTAAGACGATCAGTCTAACGCGTCAGATGCTAGTTCCAGGACTATGAAAATTCTTGTGTAAAAACACCTTTTTTATTCATGTCTTCCTTGTCACCTCTTCCAAAATAAACAAACGTGCTGACCATTACCTAAAACAGAAGCGGACAATAGACTTTCATGTTCTTACTTGTGCGTTAAACTGCAGGGATGATTTATATGTATTTAAAACCTCAACGTTGATAATCTCGCTAAGGAGTGAGCAAACATGAGTTATAAATAAATAAATTAAATTGATTCCTCACAACAATGACAGAGTCGGGGAATTTTACGCAACGAGGCACGAAGTAGCCAAGAAACTATGTAGTTTTTTTTCCCCTGAAGGATACAGCGTACATTGTGGATAAGATCCGAACATGACCTACCAGGTAGCAAACCTGCCTGGTTTTTCCTCAATAGTCGCATAATGTTTCCTCTTACTCTTCGCAGTATTATATATGCAAGTACTTTTCCCGTTTTATTACGTAGCGTGATGCCACGCCAGTTATCACAGCTTAATGGGTGATCACCCTTTTTGTGCGATGTGGTTATCTCCCCATTTACCCAGTCTATCGGACATATCTCTCGCTCCCGTACCTTTATCATTACTTGGTGTAAAAGGCCAACAGCGCCAGTGATGGTGCTTTTGAGAAATTTCGAGTGTATATCGTCAACTCCTGGTGCCGTTGCGTGTTTTAAGCTTGACACGGCCATTTCCCGACAGGAAATTGTTTCTTGAAAATGTAAGTAAAAAATAATCAAAAGTATTTTCATAAAAACGCACGACTTTGAACGACGTCACTGGTTCATATTTACCAACCAATGATATGAAAGCTGTGAAAAATATCCGGTTTGCTTACCGTTAATAAGCTAATTGGGAAAACTGACAGAGAAGAACCTCTGACGTCACACGCGGAGTTATTTTAGAAAAACAAAAATTTAAAAAATCACAGCGCTGATAATACGATGTATCAAAATAAAACATTTTTTGGGTTTAGTTTAATAGTCTATTAACAAATAAATTTCAAAAAAAAACTAAACTTCCTCGTTATAAAGTCTAAATGACGGCATTTATTCAGTTTTGCAGAACGTTTAACCAAACGATCCTGACGCCTATAATCATTCCTATGGGTGTCCACTTAGTTAGGGTCATCTTTACCATCTCTCAGTACTTTAAGTTTGGCGCGTTCACTATTTTATCCCATTCACTATCTGAAATCAAGAAAGTTCTTGTCCCTTGTTTTGGGCCGAGTATATCACTCGTCGAAGTATCAATATTACAGTCTTGACAAAATAAATTCAAGAAAGGAACATGCCGAATAGGTTCATGGAAATTCTCACATTTGGAGGTGCATAATTATAATCTAGAGAGCATAAATGCGAGTGGTCTTTATTCTCGCTGCCTATTACAACAAGAAAACGACGGGATTTTATGGACTGTTTGTTGTTGCTGTTTTACTTTATTTTATTTTTATTTTATTTTATTTTTCTTATAAAAACAAAACACATTACAGAATTCATACCATGGTTTCAATATGTCAATAGAAAAACATATATAAAATGTGTCTCATAGTCATTATGAGGATAACTTTTATGATAACATGATAATATTTATGCTAAATACTTGTTCTAGTGTATTAGTGTTCTTCTTGTACATGTTCGTGAGGGTGAATGTAAATATATTATGTGAGGATGTGTGTTATATGTGTATGGGTGTGTGAGTATTGTATGTATGTGACAATGTGAATATGTTACATTGATTTTCAACGTCATTACATTTGTGTCTTGGATCTAAAAGAGCCAATGACGGATTTAATTTTTTTCATGAAAATATTTTGTAGAGGGTTTATAAAAGTTTTTTAAAAGAATTTGAAAAAATTCTACCTCATCTCTGTAGGAATATTGATAAAAAAAAATATATACCTACTCCCCCTCGGGAGAAATCCAGATTTGTGTATGTACAAAAATACACATACCAAAAAGTAATGTTGTGTAATAAGATCTGGTCAAAATATAAGTATAAATAAATTGCAGAATCATCTGCAGGCGATTACTAGTACTTAATTTAACTCGGAAGAGTCGTAAATACATAAAATAAAGTAATATGCTAATTAAAAATACTTAACTTCAATATCAATACGTAGATGGTGCTCCAACACGCTAGTGAATGGTTTCTCATTTAATAAGATATATACAAGAATCAAAAATGGTACCTGTGTCGATATTCGCTAATAAGCGGAATGGGGAATGTTGTAAAAACGTAAAGTGGCCACTCAACCCAGCCAATGACAGGTCATAAGCCCTGTAAACGCTCAAATATCGATAATCCTGAATTTGAAAAAATTCTACCTCATCTCTGTAGGAATATTGATAAAAATTTTTTTTTATAAAAGTTGTAAAAATACACATATTTGAAAATATATATACACGATACATACATGGTAGTGTTTTATTATTAAAAATAATTTTAATCAACTCAAACAATTTATTATAATTTCAGAAAATAGCTGTCATATTGTGATTAACAGCACTGGCTCTTTTAGACTCAAGCCACAGATATCATTATTATGTGGCGTCCGTAGTGTAGTAATAAAGATACTTGACTAACTTTGTTCCGAGTTCTATTCTCAGTAAAAATGCGAAAATTTAATTGTGATATTTCTCAATCCTGGATGTGCTGTGCGGTAATTCACCATTGTTATTGGGCCTACTGGCCAGTTATTGTGCAAAAAAATATTGGTTAAATATATATTTTTTAACGACGCAGAAAGGCACATAGAGGATAAACGTAGAAATTTACAGGAAATAATCTATAAAATTGCATTTTGGATTAAAATAATAGTACCTCCTAAAAAATAAAACAAAATTAATAAATTTCTGAATTTAACAAACATTATGTACTTTCATATTATATTTATTTTATATTGATAAAAAAAATCCTTGGGTTACTTTGAGTGAATCCGTTGGCGAAAAGATTTTTAAGACCTATTTCTAAGGACTTTTTTCTTCTTGGGTTTTATTTTAATTTTATTCTTATTATAATATTTTTAAGGAGTGTTTAAGTGCAGTGGCCCTAGACAAGTATGCTTTTTTGGCATTGTGTTTGGCAATACATATTTAGAAAACTAAAATTTTGTTTTATGATAATTATTGTATTTTTTTGTTGTTTTCTTTGATTTTTGGAAAAAAAACACTTCACTGTGTGAAAAAACTCCCACGAGCCACGGTGTGGTAACCTGAGGTAAGGAAACGATCGCCTGATAATCACTGTCTCTTTTATTTAATTGAAATAATGTGGGAGTCTTTCTCAGTAATCTAATTATATAACATTGAGTTTTTCTACTGACATTTCTTGGTGGAACTGCATTTTAATTATAATGAAAAAAATATTTTATAGTTGCTTACTTTATAGTATGCTGCTTGCACTTGTATATAACATAGAAATTTGTTTAGTCTCCCACCAGTCTGACGATGTCGGTCACGATGAAACCCGGTAACTGGTAAAAAATTTATAAAATAATTATCAATAAAAGTGGAATAAGACTATAAAGTATTTTTATTATTATATTTATATAACATTTTTATCTCTCAAATGAATGTTTTAAAAATTTGTCTCAGGGTACTCGATATTTTGTCATTTTTGGAGATCATGATGGACAAAATATTTCATTTTAAGTTATCTTATACACTTAAGTATTATTGAGAAAAAAAATTGTGACAATATTCATAGTAGTTGGCGAGATAATAATGAATTAAATTCAATTTACAACGGTGGTTATATCACAGGAACGGGTGGGTTACATAAATAAATAAAATATTCATACCAGCGATTTTTTTCCAACTCGCTTTAAAGTCCATTTGAGTAGCACAAATCACGTTTTATTATTTAAAAGATCTCATTTCTCGTCTTCTAGCTTTCTTAATATCCTGATAAAATATGACAATCTGAGAATAGGCACCTGCATAAATTTGTTTCACATGTGTGGGAGGATTTTTTTATTGCGATCTCATTTCATCCCTGCGCATAAAATCACACGTCTT
Source organism: Micrasema longulum (assembly GCF_059751315.1). Taxonomy (NCBI): domain Eukaryota; kingdom Metazoa; phylum Arthropoda; class Insecta; order Trichoptera; family Brachycentridae; genus Micrasema; species Micrasema longulum. Next base: position 215,401 of record NW_028277953.1, on the reverse strand, counting down.
ATAGGCGACATATACTTGTATTGTTATCTTCTCTTCTCTCTCCTTTCATAGTTTTTCCCAATCCCCTTGTTGTTGGCGGTGATTCCATCTATCCAAAAAGGGAAATGAGAAACGTAAAACTGGAATGGAAAATCTCACACATAAATGTTTTTTAATTAAAGGTGAAGATGGCATTCATCGTGTAATGTAAATAATAATATTTTCGATTGATATTTATTTATTTACGGCATTTCTGTCATTAGCGTTACATATCATTAAAGAGTTTTAATCAAATATTATTGATAGGAGAAAAAAATATTTGCATGTCATGATTACCAGTCCAAAATCGAATTATTTGCCAAATTTTCAGTGCCAAAACTGGCGCTTATCGGCAATAAATAGTTGATGTAATTTACTTGCCATACAAAAAAAAAGTTTGATCTGAAAGTTAGAGTATAAAACCGCAAAAAAATTCTAGCCGTTGTGATGTTTCGCTGGGTACAAAAATACTAGGATTTCATTTTTTAATGTTAGAACGTCCATAGTCTTACCAGCAGCTGGAAAGTGCGACCTACCAGTAGGACCCACATTTTTTCGTTCACTGGATTTCTAGACGGATGCATTTTTTTCATATGCAGTGTGCCTTTTTCTCAATGAATTTCTGCATTACGATTGTAGAATCAGTCTAGCCAAAATGACTGTGAATATAAAACTTGGCGTCCGCGTACCGCAAAAGCTACCCTTTTAATGAACAAAATGACGATAACACGTCCTGCTCGCAGTACCTATATGGAGGAATATAACATAAGTACTACGAGCAAGACAACCTTCATTTAGTCTTATAAATTGTATTATAAAATGAGTCTTGGACTTGTTTCCCCCGGGCTGTCCTTCCGGAAGCGCCTTCCAGAAGGACAATTAAACTTTATAACTTTATAAATGTCTCTTCACTTGAACTTAAAATGAAGAATGTAGATGTAATAAATTCCAATACAGTTTTTAAATATCTGTTAATCGCTCTATGATACTATTATCGTTTCTATAAACCGCAGAGTTAGTGCTTGAAATAATCGAAATGAAAATACTCCCATTGAGAAAATCCCTTGATTGATAATCACTAAACAATGTGTAATGAATACGTTCGCAAATGTTGTATCGCTGTTGGTATTTGGTTCTAGCAATTTCAGAGGCCACGTTGCTCTGCCTGGAGTAGAAAATGTATAATTTACAATGTAGAGATGCGAATATTACAAACAGCTAATAAATTTAATCATTCGGTTTAAAAAAATACTTAACACGCCGATGAGAAGTATTAATTTAATATGCAGCGCCAATTTATTTCAAAAATTTAATTTTCTTCTGAATAAAGTTGTTTTTTAATTTTATTAAACCTGTTTTTTTTAACCGAATAATTTTAATCAATCAATAATTTTACGCATGATCACTTTAATTTCATGTTTTTCCACTATAACAGGACAGGAGGCCCAATTACAGTACATAACACCCAGACCGCAAAAAAAATCGCAAACCTATGTAATGTTTACGATCTCACCGGGAACCCTTTGTATGTGAAGTAAGCATCCTAGCCATCACACTACAGAGGCAGCCTTAACAATTACTTCATTTTCAATTTTACATACGGTTTCCTAGAAACTTAACAAAATATATTGTTTACACACCTTAATGAAATTTATTAAAATTGTGAACACGTAACTTCTGATATGATTAACTCAAGAAGATGAAAATGTTATAGTTCGTTTGTTTTTAGTAAGATCGTCGCTTAATGATGGATGAATGATACAGAGCAAAATAATATTTCGGTTTTTTTCATTTATTTTTTATATACGCCTCCACTCGTTTGCGGGTGATTTTGGCTCTTAGAAACAAGAATAAGAATTTAAAAGAATATACGCTTCAGTGAACGACAAAAAAAAACCCATACCCACGAAATAATATAATATAATGTGAGGTAGTTAAAATCAATATGAAAGAGTTATGTGACAATAAAATATTATTACCGTCTAAATTAAACGTAAACATAACATAAAATTTTGGGCCAAAAGTAAAGAGGGACATTTAATTAAACTTAAATTAAATTTGGCAAATAATATTAAACAAATTCAAACATTTCGCAATATTTCACTTTGGTTTTATTTATTTGTTTATTATATTTACGGCCTACGCCAATTACAACAGTTACATGAAGAAATATATATACAAGAAACCGAACAAAAATAATATCAAATTATGTAGCACAGACAAATAAGGGCAATAAAATAATGGTATACAGTATATTCATAAACACGATAAACATATAAAACTTCGAACTAACCATGCCAATCCACCTTCATCCCACACCGTTTTAGCTAGCGGCGAAGAGATATATGAAAAACCGAATGATCCATATAATATATGTGACGAATTGACTAATCTACATATTCTGGACATTGGGGTATAAAAACGAATTTAGCTCTTAAAAGATTTAATAAATAGCAGATGTTGACTTTTGGTGACATTGTTGGGAACGTGAAAAAAATTGATTGCAACAGAGATGGGACATCACTTATAGCATAAAGTATTTTGAAAATGCATTAAAGTCCATCTCAGTTCTACGTTTCTCCAATGAAGACTGATTAAGACATTAAAAGATTACTCAATTTCAAAATTGAAATAATTACCCCTTGGAATTCCGAGCAACCATGCCACTTTTCTTAGATAACGGTGTTAGATAGTTTCAATAGAATAGAGACCAAATTGGAGAAGCATATTCCAGATAGGGTCGAATTAGTGAGCAATAAATTGATAATTTAATGAAATTATCAATCTACGGCGCCGTAAACTAATAAAACTTTATTGAATATCTATTTTCGTTCACGAGATAAACTAATTACTTGATCTCATAAACTTTTCTTTTTATTTTTCTGAATAATTAAAAATTTAATTGTTTTAAAACGTGGGATAGAAATAATGTAATACAATCCAAAACGACGCGCCGTCAAGGAATGCAAACGACACATGGCAAAATTACATATTAAACCTTATGTGCAATATCGTGTTTAAAATATAAACAAAAAATATTTTAACAAAATTCACACGCTTATTAAGGTTTTTCAATAATTGGATGTGCACATCACTAGTGTAGTGTGCAGAGAGCGGATTTGAGTAGTATAAAAGCGCTTCTCTCTACGGCCTTAATTCTAACCGCGATTCGTGGTGAACCTGCGGTGAATCTTCCACAATCTTCAGACAAGCTACATACGAACTTTAGTATTGAATTTGACAATAATTCTACCACAAGAATACTTGTAAATGCATTAAGTCGCAGACTGAATACAAGATTCACTTAGAAATGTATAATAAGGTGATTTATTTTATTTTATTATATTGATGTGACAGCATGCATACATGGCATTTTATAAATAAAAATTAACCCAATAACAGTATTCTATTATACTACAACATAGAAACATAAATCAATACTTTTTGAATAAAAAAATAGGTAGAAACAGGTACCTATAGTTATGTTTATAAATAATTATACATTTTTATTATAGTATACTTATTTTACCGTATATTTTACTTTTAATATTAAAAAAAAAATATAGGGTGAAAGTAAGTTACATTTTTCAAAAATCTTTTTTTTATGAATTGACTTATCTGATTTAAACAGAAGTCGAATTCATAAACGATTGATTTATTTGCAAGTTTATATTTAATTTGGCTCCTACAAAAAATGCAAATGCAACTTATACAATTCCCTAGACTATACAATAATGGAAAATTTAAATTGATATCATATTTTACTGCAGCAATATTTTTATACTAAACGACGCCTTTTCTCTAGTAGTCCTAACAAAAATTCAGACTTGTATCATCATTATCAGCCCATGTTGGTCAACTGCAGGACATGGGCCTCTCCGTCTCCTCCACTCCTCCCGGTTCTGTGCCGTTCTCATCCATTGCCTATCGGTAAACCTCTGATTGGTGGGCGTCTATAGGATCTCGTATTGCTCGATGTCCACTCGAAAACACGCTTTTCCTATTTATCCTCAGACATTCGAACGACTTAGCCTGCCCATTTCCGCGTCAACCAACCATCTTTTCCACCACATCACATACTTTGATTTGACGTTCAATCGTTTTTCTTTCTACCTCTAAATGTTATTCTAAATGTGACGCGTTCTATACTTCTCTGTGCAACTATCAATTTAAGAGAAGACTGCATGCTCAGAGTCGTAGTCTTTGCCCCGTATGTACGGACGAGTAGGGCACATTAGTTAAATTGCATAAATATGAAAGCAAAACATATACTTCTTCCTATTTCATTGGTTTGATCGTCCATACCGACAGTGATTTTGTAACCCAAGTATATATGTGGTCAACTTTGTCTACTGGTATTATTCTGCTATTTAAAATACTTGAAAAGATCCGGATTAATCAAATCAACTGGCATTTTCATCGGAAAGGCAAGTTAAGTCTGAAACAATGCAGATTTACACCCTAGAAATTGACAGAGGATGTTTTGAACGCATCAGTTAAGGTAATCAGGACTGCACTGAAAGATGATCATAGTTAATTCGCTCTACATAAGAGGAGTCATTGTTAATGTTTGGTGGCCATTTTCAATGTGCCAACTAAATACTAAAAAGGCCTCTCACAACCTGTTTATGCCAGTGAAAAGTTATCATACATAAAGAATAGTCATAAGGTCATATGCCACCCTCAAGAAGGTCACGACTAAAGGATGCGTTCGGGGATTCTCCTGTAGACCGAGCTTCTACATCTTAGAGGGAGTACTTCAGGGGAACTTGGGCGTAGGAGTCAAACTGAAAGCATTCGCGGATAACCTTCTCTTGACAGCCGTAGCCGTCAACACAACAGAATTTGGGGTAATGACGGATAATGCGCTGAAGATTATTACAACATCGGGTTTTAGAGCAGCCTAACTTTGTTTCGTAGAAAACAAAGCAATTTTCACCACCAGAAAAAAGAACCGCTAGCTAGCCGTTCACATAAATGAAGTCCATTTGAAATACGTAGATCATTTGAAGGTTTTGGGTCTAACCTAGATCGCGACCTTAACTGGTCCAAACACATTGACAGTGTTTGTAAAAAAGCTCCCCCTATTTCAAACAAACTCAAGACAGCCGCCAAACCTACAATTTGAGAACATTGCCGGAGGTTATGCATTGAATATACGTAGGTGCTTTAGAGACTTTAATCACATACGCTTCAAGTTTGTTGGTGGACGTGGTTAGGAAGAAATTCAACCGTAAGAAACTGGACTTACTATCAAGTTTTACAAAAGATACATAACAATCTCCCTACTGTGAGCTCAGGCTTTAAGTGGATTCATGTCACTCGACCTTAGGGTCAGAGAGCTTGCAGGGGTATTCAAGGTGAAAAAAGTCTCACCCTGCAGGATTTGCCGCAGGAAAGACTTTACCAGGGAGTCGGAGACTATTTCTTACCTTCCTCATTCAGCAAAACGCTACCCGATAGATCACGGCTACAATGATTATACTCTGCCTGCGTAGTGCAGGAGGAGTTGAAGGTCTTTACTGATGGCAGTCTCTTGAACTGCAAAGTAGGTGCAGTATTTGTACATTTATATGGCGTGAGAGAGTTGCCGCCGAAGAAGTTGAAACTCGACAATATCAAGTGAAACTCTTTGTGATCAGAAAAGTTCTGATTTACGTTTTGAAGAAACTACCAAACAGGTGGAAGCAAATGACAATCTTGACCGACTAAAAATCTGGCGTTTATGCAATAATGGATCTGAATCCGGCAAACCCAATTGTAATAGGCATAAAGACAGATATCTAAAAGCTACGATTTAGACATCAGAACGTGTACATCGGTTGGATAAGTGGACACTGCGGAATCCTTGGTGGTATCCGAGGTGGATAAAAAGGCTCGGGAGACTACTCTCAAGAAGACAGCCTTTGATTTTGCAAATTTTCCGCTCAGCTATGCCAAGAGTAAAATAAAAAGCAGGACTCTTCAAATTTGGAATGAGCGTTTTTTTAATGAAACCACCGAACATAATACTTAATTTTTTTTCCTTACGATTGACTATGCCTTTGATTTCAGGAGAATGCAGAAAACCGTTTTTTACATAACCCAAATCTTCTTGGGTCATGGTAGGTTTATGAGCTACCTACATTGCTTCAAGATCTCCGAGATAGACAGTTGTCTATGTGATGATGAAAGACTTCAAGATTTCCTCCACCTATTGATGCATTGCCCCTTTTTTAGCTTTCAGAAACAACAGCTGGAGGCACGATGCAGAAGTCTGGGCGAGGACCTATACGACATCGGATCGGTGATACTTCATAAAGAACTCACAAACCAAATACCTTTCTAATGGAACGGAAAACTTGTCGATAACTGTCAACATGCCGGCAACTTTTGATGAGTTTTAAGTGGCTTCCTCTTCATTAGAGTAAATGTTAGAGAAGTTCTTGATTGGTCCACTACAGAATATCTTTTGTGATTTCAACACTCAAAGATAAAATAGAAGCTTAATAAAAGCAGCAAAAAAACCGTTTTTAATTATAAACCTTGTACATAATAAGCATGGTAAATTTTAAATAAATCTCCCACTTTTAAAAAAGTAGTATCTCTCTATGGGATATTTGTAATTATTTTCGTTTTTCTGAAATCATTTTAAGTCAAATTTTAGCAGATTTCACTTTCAAATCATTGATCATCCCAGTCATCATCCACGCTCTCGGAAATCGAGACAATCTCATCTGCAAATCTGAGGTGGTGAAGTCTCTCACCGTCAATATTAAGGCCTCTATCTTCCCAGTTTAGCAACTTAAAGATATATTCCTTGCTTCATCAATTGTATTATACTTAAGACCAACTTGTAATTTATTATCAAGTAGCACACGAATAATGCAAAGGGTCAATTATTCGTTTGATTTCTTCCAGTATCAACCTGAATTAGCTGTTCATTCGGGGCACATTGCTATTTTTATAAATTATCCCCGTCACGTAAGAAAGTTTGTAATTCGACACAATTAGAGAAAAAAAATATAAACTCTTAAAATTTTGTGGGTATATGACCCTTTTTACTATTTCTCGCTTACGCATCTATTTCAACCCAATCTTTTAGCAAGACAAGATATTTATTTTTAGACTAGACTAGAATTTCAGAAACAAAATTTAAATGAGTCATATATAATTCTTAATATTAATACCAAACAAACACAGCTTTTGCGCAAAAAATCTTGTCCTGACCCTGATCAGCCTCTCTATAATAATGGGCAAAGGATCGAGAAAATTGACAGTTTAAAATACTTCGGAGTTTACATAATTGAGGATGGAAGCATGCACAAAGAGTTCACAACCGCTTAGGAATTGCTGGAGCAACTTTTAACATGATGCATGCTGTCTAAAACTCTAGTTTATATATGTGGGTCATGAAGTGCTGATTATTCAACACTTTTATAATGCTAATACCCCTATATGACTGCGAATCTTGGCACCTTACCAAAGTTCAAAACACTAAACCTCTGAGTTTTTGCTTGAAAATAATAATATAAAACTAAAGTCCGATAACAGACGCAGCAGTCTTCTATATCGAGTGCCTTAAAGTTGCGGCGGTAAACCTGGCTTAAACACATGCTGCGCATGCCGCAGGAGGGCATTAACCCATGTTGCATCTTTTTAACTCCTGTCGGCTACCGCCGTCTTGTAAGGCCGCTTAGGTCTCTTGAAAGCGCTGGTGATGTCCACATGCTCCGCTTAGGAGCATATGTAGAAAGAATAATATATGAAATCTCTTAAAATGTCATATTTATGTTTTTGATCATTGTATATTATAAACATTGTTATATATCCTCCTCTGCACTTTTTTACCTTGTTGAGGTGAAGAGGCTCGAGTATTTTTATGTTTCATCTAGCTATGCTGGCGGGAGTAACAACCAAAAGCGGCCCCTTTGCTAGACAAGCTGGTGTTGAGATATTAGACAAAAGCAAATCAAAATGTGGCTCATGCCTACGTGAGTGGGTTAAGCCGATTTTGGGGAAAACAAGGTATTTGCCCGCAGACCTCAGCTTTCAGAAGCGTAGGGCTCATCAGTTTACCTTCCAAAAATGATGTGATTACTAAACCTTCGCAAAATGCCTTTCGAGGTGTTCGCACCGGCAGCATAAAAAAAACAATAAATTTGAAAAAAGCACTCCTATCCAATAAATATTCTCTTCGCATCGGTAAATACAACGTGCGCACAATGTTGGTCCTCGAAATAATATCCACGCAACTCGTTTTACGGACAAATATAAATAAGATATTCTTGGTATGAACGAGGCGCGTTAGAAAGAATCTGGGAAGAGGTTTTTGGAAAAACACACTCTGGTCAACAGCAGTATCACCGCCAAGGTGTAGCAATTTTGTTTTCAAAGAGAGCGGCTAAATGCTTTATCAGATGGGAGTCTATCTCTGAGCGCCTTATCCGTGCCACCCTCAAAGCCGCTAACAGTTCGATCATTATCATTTAGTTCTATGCGCCCACAGAAGCTACCGATGCTAGTAAAGGATGCCTTCTATGACTCTCTTTGCGTGATTATCGCATTTCTACTACAAAGATACTGCGTGATAGTAATGGGATGACTTAAATGCAAGAGTCGGAAAAGACCCTTCACTTGGCACATTAACGATGGAAAGGCATAGCCTCGGGCAAGTCCATGGCAATGGTAGAAATCTGATACAGTGTGCCACCGTCGGCGATCTTGTCATTGGCGGAACCCTATTTCCCCATAAATATACCAGGACTTCTCCCGACGCCACTAACGAGTATTTCCGGTAAATAACTGGCCAAAATTCAAAAACACCAACATTATATAAATTTTATTACACTTTATTTTTCTAACCGCTTATGAACCATCCAATCATGAAGCACCCCTTTCGAAGTGCTCCCACAAATTTAGTCGGGGCCTAGAAGTTATTCACATCGCATTTTACTGGGCGATGGTTTGTTGGCATATATTCAGTCAGGAGGAAAAAGAAAAATAAGTATTTGTCTGATGATGAATGTTTTTACTTATGAAACAATGTTTTATCCGAAAAGGTATATAATTAGAATTTTAACTTGTTAAATTATTTTACACGGAAAGTGAATAAAATGTATGTTTTTTGTTCACATATGACTCCGTCTTTTGTTTTTACTGGACTGGTCTGGTCGGTTGATGAGAACTTGGGTAGGTGCTGCCCCCCGAATCTATAAATAAAAAGATTTATTTATTCACGGAAATCTGAAGCGTCACATAAAAATAACGTACTTTATTTTTCATTCTCATTTCAAGAAGAAAACGTAAAAATATAATGAATAAACCACTGCCATGTAAAACGAACTTGCCTTTATTCAAAAATAATGCAGATTATTACTGTTTCGACTTTCTCTATTGTTTTAATTATCAAATTACTCGAGCCGGCGTCAAGTTTGCAACATCATCCACGTGTTTTGTGTGAGCTAAAAAGATTGATAAATAATAATCGTTCTTTTTTATCACTTTCGCCACAATGCCAAGTTCGTGTTAATAATTATCATAGATTTTATAGTAGTCAGTCAAAACTTTAATTATGAAATAAATATACATAACAGACAAACGCTTTGATTATTAACTAAATATTCAAATTAAAATACATACAAATTTTATAAAAAGAATTAAAAAAAACATTTTTCTTATAAATGGATCAGAAAAGATCAATTTTAATAAGTACTAAGAAGATAAACCGTTTTTTTTAGTATAAATTTTTCTTCAGATATCAAATTTAGCTAAATCAATTTATTTTTCAATGCCTACATTCTTCGTTATTCTACTTTTAAATAGGTTGCTTTTTTAAATACGTAAATCTTGAAATCATCTGAAAATGGAATTGATTAACAGCGAGTACATTTTCCGGAGCGTTTCCTAGGAGTTTGGCAAAAGCGATATTTCAGATTTTCCGCATCATTCTGTTGATAAATGTTAACTGCCATATTGTGAAGGAAATATGAGACGTTTAATACAAGGAAATCTCGTAAAACGGCAAACAGATACTTTTTCATTTCCAAGCAAAATCATGTTTTGCCTTGTAATATTTCCATAAAATAATAAGGGACATCTAAAAATCAAAGACAGCACTTTTTGTATGAAATTTCTTTTATTGTGTTTTCGTAATAATGTCGCATGTCAACATTATTTTATCCTAACATTACACAAATTATTACAAATAATTTCATTATTTTATTTACATTTTGAGACAGTATTTACAGATGTTTTGGTATATTTTGATATTATTTATTAAGACTACAATAATTTATTTTATTTGCTAAAACTACTTGTTATTTCCTAAACACATAAGTATTTTTTTTTAAATGTAAAGGAATGTTAAGAAATAAATCTTTGTACATAATTAGTCGAAATAATGAATTAAAATTAAAAAATAGTAAACAACACCGAGATTAGACATAACAAAATATTTACATAATATAATATAACAACTTTGGAAAAAATGTTACTTAACAAACATCCACTTATAAGTTTTTAATGATTTACTTTGCAAACAGGGAGACTTTTAGCTTAAAAATACTTATGTACGTTGGTAAGCAAATTTAATTTATCAGAAAAACAAATACTTTTCAGATAATGTAAAGTAACTCAAAATCAGAACCCAAATGTTTTCTTTAAGCAAAAATTTTAAAAAAAACCTTATTCGTGAAGGTTTTATATATTTTGTTTGTGATAAAAATATAAATCTAACTACAGTACGTATATAAATGACAATTTCAAATTAAAAACGCTACATAAAACATTCATATTTATATAAAAAACCAATTCTTTTTACAATTAAATCGTATTTATAAATTATACAACCTTTTTAAATATTTTTAATCAACAATAATACTTGATAGAATTTGGCAACGGAAGTATTTAAAACACACTATGGATATCACATAGTAAATAAAAAGAAATCTTGAAATCTATACAAACGTTTTAACCGTAAACTTATTGATTCGTCGTTATTTGTTTTCATATAAAAATAGTAATAAATAAAAAGAAATCGATATTTCTTAAATATTTATAGAGATTTGATTAGTAATTTAAAACAAAATATACATTTTTCAATGCCCACGTTAGTATAGATTTTGTTCACCGAATTATTGTCAAGAATGTACTCGCAGCACATCGAATTAAGAATCATACATAAGGGACATCAACACACTGATTAACATCCGATTTCCTGTCCTGTAACGACGCGATGTAGCTTCCGGTCAGAAGGGTGAAAGGAATGTCTCTGGGTGGTTTACTGATTAAGGAAATGAAGAAGAAGAGGTAAAAACAGTAACTTTGTTACATTAACAGCAACGCATCCTGAAACAATAAAACGTGTATTTTAACATGTCATTCCATATATGAACGTGCAGGCGTATTTATAATAAAAACACTATTTCCTTATATAAATTGAGTAAAGAAAACAATCCATTGATATTTCGAAAATATGATTGATTACAATAGTTTCGTATATTTTTTCAATAATAATAACACTTAATGTAACTTTTTTGGATAATACAAATGTCATTCTTTTATCGTTCTTTTTTTATGATTTACCCAAATATTTAATTTTGAGGGCCATTTTCAACGAGTTGTAAATAACTCACTATTAGAAAATGGAATCAAGTTGGGGTAAAGTGGGATTTGAACCAAGGAACTTTGGTCCGTGAGTTTGGGACCACAACCCGATGATAAATATTTTTCTTACTGTTTTCATAAATAAAAATAAAAAACATAAATCAAATTTACAATTGCGAATTCATTATTATTAATAAAATCACTTGTTGAGAAATCCTTATGAAAAAAACTATGAATTAAAAAGTATAATAAATTATAAAATATTTAAAAAATAATCATAATTAAATCAATTGTATGTTATGCGTGGTTCGAGATTACTTAAAAAAAATATCAGTACAACCAAGGGTTCATTTGGAGGTTAATTGACACATGTAATAACTAATAACTAATAACAATGCAGAGTCCAAACAAAACATTGTAAAATAACATCAGTATTTATGTATATATATATATGTATATGTGTGTGTGTGAAATGTTGTTATATTGACTTACCATTAGAGCTCTCCCACGTGGAGAGAACAGAGGCAATCTGTGGTCTTTCTTCCTCCAAAACTTGAACCGCCTGCGCCTTGTAGAGCGAGAACACCGTGGCTCTGCAGGTAAGCGATATCTTCCCTTGTTCGAAGCTTTGCTGTTGGATGGACAACACCAGAGAAGACCCGCTGCTCTTTTTGACTGCTGGTTCCACCACCTTAACTGTCCCCTTCTTCATACTTGGTAATTCTGAAGAAGGCCCAGTGTTGAATTCGTCCTTCTTTGAGTTTTTGATCAAAGGTCCATCTACGTTCCTCTGCCCTCTGAGCGGATATCCAATAACCTCTTTATCTGGGCCGTTACCTCCAGCTGCGTTGGATTGGCCAAACAGCCTGGTAGCATTCCTACTCGAAGGAAACAAGTATTCCGTCGGGGGCCACTTGGTAGGTTTCTGGTTGGCAGTTGCATCTACATCCACGGGCATTCCAGTAATCTGAATGAAAACAATATAAAAATATATTAATATAACGTTTTATTTCCCATAAAGTTGCGAGACATGGTTATGGTTGCTTATTGTTTCGAATCGAAACTAAATTTACGCTCGGAAAATTACAACAAACTCGAAATATTGTCGGTAAAATTAGTTAACGACAATTTCAGCCCAGCAACAGTTCGCAAAATATTACAATTTGTATGTTACCATCAAAATGCATGTGACGATTGTGTACTCATACCAAACTACGTGATTTATTATATGGGAACAAAATATTAAATGCGCATGGCTGAATTTAAAACAATAGGCATTTTATGACATTAAAAAACTATTTCAAATATAGAAAATGGACAATAAGCAATACTTTAGATAATGAGGATTTTACAATTTATCTTTAAGATATGTATTGTTTCGGAGTGATAGCATAACAATTAAAAATTATATTTCACTGTAGCGTGGTTTGTAAAAAAAGGCTTCTTTTTTAAAATTAAATATTTCTATGTTTATGATTTACGTTCCTGGGACGAATGAATATGGAAGAAGCCATGAATGTATCTGAGGCAGGGCATGTATGGAGGCCCATCTTCTGCCTGCGGAAAAATGGCGTTGTAGTAGTAGTAGTGATGGGGCCATTTTCTTTTAGTCTTAAAAAATGGGTCGGAAAACAGAAACAAGCTACGGTAATTTGAGGAAGACCCTAAACTTTGCAACTCCTGATCTGGAGTTCACTGTCACTGAATCACAACCTGCTTCTTAAGTTATTTATATTTTATTTACATGCGCAGAGAATATGTTTTTTTAAATTTTGATAAAACTTATAAATAAACCTTTTAAGAAAGGTGATTAAATTATCTAGACGTTTACAGAGGATCACTAAAAGCAAATTTAGTTGTGGTTCCCGTGGGGATTCTTTCATATCTCAGGCTGTTTACCGAATGCAGCAGTTGTTTCTAAGTGCAGTGGAGTGTTCCCAGTAGATATCTACGTACACATATCGCAATCGTCGATTTTGTGCAAAAAGCTTCCCCGACGCCCGAGGGAACTTTTTAAAGTGTCATTGTGTGCAGGAAGTGCACTCGCTCAAGCTGTCCGCACCGTCGCGCGTCGCGACACGCCGTGCCGACATGCCGCGTGGCGACGTGGCGCGCTATATCCTTGTATGGGCACTTAAATTAACATATTATACTATTGTTATTCGAGGAATATCGATCAAGTTTTATTATTATTATATAAGTCACACTTGTTTGGTGACGACGGTTACGATGACTCATTGGTAAATTTAAGACCCGATCGAAACTAAACATAAATACCAAAATGTTTATTTTTATTAAAATTCATTCGAATCTGCTATTTACAAAAACTTCCAAGAGCAACTTTGGTTTTTATGCCCCAATGTCCAGAATGTGTAGATTAGTCAATTCATCACACGACTTGGAATTCTTTGGGATAGATCTTCCGGCTTTTGGTAGATCTCTTCACGACTAAACAGTGTGGGATGAAGTTGGATTGGCATGGTTTAGCTCGAAGTCTTAGGTCTTTCGTTTTTATGAATATATTATATACAATTATTGTTTTGCTCTTGTTTGTCTTTGCTAAATAGTTGTATGTTCTTTTTGTTCAGTTTCTTGAATTCATGTTTCTTTATGTAACTGTAGTAATTGGTTTAGGCCATATATATAATAAATAAATGAAAATTCAATTCTACCGAACATTTTAGTAAATAAACTGAGTTCTAATGAAAGAAAATCAAATCACGATTCGAACTAAAATTTAGTTAAATTAAAACCCAGATTTTAGTAGAATTGTCATAAATAATTAGGGTATCTCTAAGAATGATAGTTCTCGGTTCATTCATTGGCAGAGCAAACGAATGCTCTTAGAAACTATTAATTCATAACAGTCATCAGTCATCACGCGTCAATGGTTTATCACTGTGGAAAAATAATTTGTTTTCTTGTAAATACAGGTTTTATGAATGTAAAATACGCAGTTACCTCTGGCAAAAACAATAAATTGTTTTGCTAAGACATCTACAACAAAAAATTGCGTAGATTTTTGCATAATTTAGAGTCATATTTTTTTAAAAGCAAAAAACGTTGTATGGTAAATGAGAAATCCAAATCAAAATGTATATAGTGATAAAATCCACAGCTTGATTTTCCTATTTTTCCATTAGTGTTATTGAATGGATCAGTGTGCGCTAGTAGTGTGAATCACAGATACTTCAGGGCAGTTCGGGCCCGCGGCCAATGGAAATGGATATTTTATTAACACTATAAAAGCAGCCTAAGTGCCGATGTTACTGGCCGGTTATGCGCGGCGCCTCGGGGGAGGGAAAATGAAAAATAAACATTCATTAGGGAGGAAAAGGGACGTCTGCCAAGCGAGGAAAGAGAGAAAGAGCAGTAAGAAAAATGCTCCCATAACGGAGAAAACTGGCTGAGATTTCTGTTCAAAGGACAGTACTTCTGCGATGCTGCGACCATTCTAGGAAATGGTTCGTTTAAATGTAAGGCTTTAGTAGATTTAATGTGCCTTCTTAAGTACGACTCTTATTTCTAAGTAAATGTATTAACTATAAGCTATTTCGAATGTTTTAAATACTTTTTGTCCGCTAATGGGAGATGTAAAAATACAAAATATTCTCGGTGTAATACTTTTCTGAAACATATTTAACCGTGGATTGAATCAATATTGAATATTGTTTTTATTACTAAGGTGTTTATAATTGTAGACGAACCATATAATACAATAAAGTATTGGTTTGCTAGTAATCGTGTTATTTAATTAATCACGGCACTCAATCTGGAAAATTGTAGAATTAAAATTAACTATAATAATATTCGGAACATGAAGTTAATACTATAAAAACCCTTTTATGATATTTATTTTTAATACGCTTTCTTTGTCGTTATTCATTAAAATTAAAATTATAGTAAAAAAACTTTGTTTTTACTCACCTTAATTTTTAACTAACCGATTTCGAAGCTACATAAGCTTCCTTATCAAGGTTTAATTTATTATGTTTAAGATCATTATTAAAAATGTTATTATTATAATTATATTTATTTTAATTTTAAGCGAGCAACTTAAGCTGATATGCTTAAATCTATTTTAACAAAAGTTAGTTGAACCTGGTTTTCTCCAGCCTGAGACTGTGGCCTCAAAAACGAGCATCTCGTTTGAGATTGAACATGGGATCAGAATTTGGGCAGCTGTAGTGACTGTTTAGTATATTGTATGTGATTATGTTGTATGCGTTGTGAGACTGGGAGTTTCTAGTCTCTCCTCATATGGAAGACGTTTTAGACTTGGTGATTACTTTGTAGCTCGTCGAACTTTCGAACTCTTTCCAACAAGTTAGTATCGTAAACAAAATAGGGATCTAATGTCTAAAATCCGTATTCGAGGGTTGGTTTGATCTATGATTTGTATATTTTTAGTAGCTCATTCGGTGATATATATGAGAAGCTTTTTTTTAATTAGATAATTCATTTGGATTTTTTGTTATTTCGTTTGCAACAACTTTCTTCTTCCTCAATTGGATGAATTGGGATTGGAGAACATGTGGTTTTTACCTGTTTGAACCACATGTTCTCAGTATGCAACGCATACTGCACGAGCCACAACCAACATTCTGAGGGGCTTCATTTCCGGGTAGCCTAATCTCTCATTTTGGTGATTTGCACTGGCGGGCAAGATCGCCCAATTTAACCGTTCCACTTGTTTCTTTTAGTATCTTGAAGTCATAAGTCTATGTCAACAAGCTTCAAACTATTGAAGCTCTTAAAAAGAACATCCGTCAATAATGCGAGAACCTATCACCGGAAATTCTGGAAAGAGTGATGGAAAATGCTATAAATTGGGCCCGCATGGTCATTAATTCTAGTGGCGACCACTTGGTTGATATTATTTTTTCGACGGTAATAAAATTAAGACATCAAGTAAACACAATTCAAAAGCAAAACCAATTTTTTTCATTTATAAATTAAGCCAAAGAACATCGAGTGACTACTTTTGCGCCACCTTGTATGAAAGGTTTGTTTTCACTATTAATTAGGTTTTTTCAGAAACAAATTCGGAACTCTCTTATTTTTGCTGTTACTAAATTATTTATGTGCCGGTTAGATAGTAATCTGCGTATATTCCGCTTTTTTGTATTTATCCCAAAATGTTCTTATGTCGTGTATCGATTTTAAAATATCCGCACATATCCGTTTATTGATTCTACCTGAACCACTTCTTAAAATGGAAGTGTTGGCATTAAAAACTGAGTGAATGCTATTTTTAAACAATTTCCAGTTTTCATCAATGCCAGTGTCATGAAGATTAATAGATCTTTGTGTCAACAGTTTATTTATAGTTTTGTATTTGGATTTATAGTCATTTTTTTCTTTTACCTTTACATACTTTATTTTCGGCGCAGATGAATGCCTGTTGTTACAACTATATAAAATTAGAGTTATAATAATTGAAGTTATATGATCACTTTTGCCTATGGTAGGTATTCTATGTTTTTAGGCAGATGTTCTTCATTACATAAGATTATATCTAGTAAAGACGGGGTATCGTTGTTCCTGCAACGGGATGATTTATTTGCCAATGCCACGTTGCTATAACGACAAGTTGCCTCAAGTTGCTATAAGCAAACATATCCATGAATATGTTTTCTGCAATTCACATATAACCAAGAAAATGAAGGGGCCGTTTTAAGCAAGGAAAGTGAAAAACTCAAAATATAAGCCAATACAAAAACAATTGTTGTTCGTAAACAACATTTTGTCCCCTTCGAGCTGATTGGGTGGTTTCGGTCTATATACACCGGTAATTAATAAGTTAAGGTTGCCGAGCTGAACGTCTAACCACAATGTTTCTGCTGGGATATTGTACGTTCTGGTTCAGCTATGATTATGTTATGATAATAATTCCATGAAATCAAATTTAGTTATAAGTGAAGCGAGGTTCGTATACATGATGGGCAGGTTGATGAGTATTTATGTTATATTTTAAGTTTTTTTGAGGTAGTACAATTCTTAAACAGCCATGGATAATAGTAAGGTTATCAAAATTACTGTTTCGTTTATTTCATTCTTCTCTCAATTTGTTTTGGTTGGATTGGTGTCAAATCGTATTTCATAGAAATATGAGATCAATTTTATTTTTGTTTTTTAGCATTAGGAATACGATTTTGATTGAGCGGGGTCGGCAATTTTCCCAGACGTATGACAGCTCAGTTTTCTTTGTTTATTTGTCTGAGTAAGATAGTTTTCATAACCTTACTCACTTTTTCTTCGTCGTGGTTTTTGTTATTTGGACTCAGCTGCACAAATAATAAAAATGTTTTTTTTTTCTTTTCTGTCGCTGCTCCCCTTCTGCAATAGTACTCTCAAATTGAATAAGATTTTGTGTCAGTTTTAGAACTTCATTTTGCAAATCATGAGTTTCTTGCTTTAAAATGGGTATTTGAATTTTAATACCTTCCTGACATTTTGCTAAAAAGAGGTACTTTAGAGTGCGATTTTTTAATAAGAAACATATAAATTTGGTAGCCTCCAATTAAGAGCACACATTCTACAGCTCATTGTTGCAGACATCACATTTAATTTTAAAATTGCATTCGTCAGATGTTTTTTTTAGATTGAATACACTCCATTTTTACAGGCAGCTTTTTTTTGAACAACAACACACATTTCAGACAAAAACATTTCATTTATTATTGTTTTAATCTTACTATTATCTTTATTTTTAATAAAAATCAACTGTCAACAATATTTTTACTCATTTTCAATCTAAACATATGGATTTAATACTAAGTATACACTGTTAAAATAAAATCGGATAATACTCGTTAGTAAATTATACCTAGATAAGGAAGTTGGTGTTGATTTGAAACCGGTGGGGAAAAAAAATTAAAAATAAGTTTAATTAAATTTTTATTTGAAGCACTTAGTTTGGGGTTATTCATTATAATAAAATTAGTGGTTGAATCGAAGTTGCTTTATTTTAATTGAACAAATTTATTTTTTCATCAATTGAATAAGGGTGCAAAGTCATTACTATCCATCTTTTAATTTTCCTTTTTTAAAATAGCTTAATAAATAAGTGTTATAACTTTTTTTAATGGTATATCGCTTTTTAGTATCAATTTTTTACCCCTTTGGGGTGTTCTAGTTTATTGCAACAGTTAAAAAAATGAAAACGGGTTTATTCAATTACCTACCGATAAATATTAAATTGTTACCATTCTATTTAACAATGTGTATTTTAAATGTCTGTTTTAAATGTGTGTTTCAAGATTTGCCAAAATAAATAAACCGTTTTGTATCACATTTCTGCACGATATAACCAGCGAGACCCGCTCATTCCCTTTAAATTCTTTGTTACTTGACGGTAATATATGTATCGTATCCCGGAAAGTTTTCACGCGATTGGACCGAGCATCTAACTCGCGCTATCCTGACGAGTTCAGCAGTTTCCCATTTGTCTTGCCACACTTCCAATTTGTTTCCTGTCAGTGCTATGAATCCCTTCTTCCGAGCAGCTATGCACCATCTCCGCGACCATTCCCAATAAATAAGAATTTATGTCTCGTATTACACATTAAATGCATCTCGCTTACCGAATCATGCATATTTGGTGTTGCTTCGATTTGGAGAATCTGCGGCTGGTAAAATGTAAACACTCCACGAAAGCCAAAGTGCAAATATGTCCATATTTCAATGAGTGTTTGCGCGCAACATTTTGACAAAATAAATATTTAAAATTAATTTGGCAGGTTAATTCCCTGTAGCGTAATTAACATTCAAACACCTTATACCAGCCGATGACAGATCATAAGCTCTGTAAATGCCTAGACTTCTTTATTCTCTTCTATAAAATGCTCTCCACTCAGTTTAATGTTAATGCGGCACAATATATAACAGGCAACTTGAGTGCCAATAAATACTTTTTACTCCTCAGATTCTGATCCTTTTTTCTAAAAGCAAAAATGTTTCTAATTGTTTTTAGGTACACGAAAGTAAATTACAATGAGATTTACACAAATCCAGGAAATACTCTTAGAGAAAAAAAGGTTTATCTAATTAAGAGTTCCGGAAAAAAAGATTACGAAAGGGCTATTTGGCTTAGACGAAATGAGAAATTGTTCATATTTACTAAATATATACAGGTACTTAAAATGTAATGCTAGTATTTCGAAAGTCTTTTATTTTGTTTTGCAGAATGTTGAAAACATGATATTTTTTATGTTCTAATGTTTATAATATGGAATAATAGTCACTAAACAAGTCAATATCGATAAAATGATGCGCGGTATGTCGCCGGTGACGAAAAGACAATTTCCAAATTTGAAAAATTAAGATGCCACGTGCCGCGTTGCTGGCTTTATAATATATTAACGCCTTTTTACGTTTTTAAGTTTATGTTTTTCAAAATAAACTTTCAAATGTCGTAAAACATTAAGACCATCTTTTGTTTTAAGAAATCATCATTAGAGTTCCTTATTTTTTTATTTTTTTTTTTATTTATATCCCTACAGAGATGAGGTAGAATTTTTTCAAATTCAAGATTCAGGATTATGGATATTCGAGCGTTTACAGGGCTTATGACCTGTCATTGGCTGGGTTAAGTGGCCACTTTATGTAGGTACTACAACATTCCCCATTACGCTTATTTAGCGAATATCCACACCAGGTAACATTTTTGGTTTTTGTTTATATGCTACGAATCAAGAACCCATCCACAAGCGAGTTGGAAGCGCCATCTATGCATCGATATTGAAGTTAAGTATTTAATTAGCAGATTACTTTATTTTATGTAGTTAAGACTCATCAGCCGAGTTAAATTAAGTACAAGTAAACGCCTGCAGATGACTCTGCAATTTATTTTTACTTATATTTTTATAGAGTTCCTTAATTTTAGTACCTTAAAAATGATTACCATTTACAGTGTTAACTATGCGATTTTGCATTTTGTAGAATCCACCAATTTATTAAATTCTGTTAGTTGTATCACTAAATTAAAATTTATAGCTCTTAGAAGATTTGGGCATTATCGTAGGTACATAAGTCTACTATCTGAGAAATTTCCTACCCCTACGTCTGGGAATGTATGTTTAGGTTGAAAAACATGATGTTTTCTCAGCTTCAACATGAACTAGCAGACGGGCACAACGGTTTAGATTTTGGTCACCCTTCCGTGAGGTGAGTGGGAACAATCACTTAAGGTTTCAAATTTTAGATTTGAAACAATATTTTTGAATTTGAATTTTTCAATCAACGAATCATTTCTTCGTTTGTAGATAAAGAAAAACACTCTTTAAAACCGAAGTGAAATATTTAATTGACTTCTTGTGGTGGAAATTTGTATTTATAAGGAAAGGAAGATACGGAATTAAATATTTAAACGGCAGTTTTAAATTTGTTTACATGTACATAATTTAATTAATAGTTATTGATTATTTACTAACAAGATATTTATTGTGTGGCGCCTCCGTCATAAACAAGCCTCAAGGACCTACCGAGGAGCGAAACCACGCAAGCGAACGCAGCTCGTTAAGTTACCAGCCTGCGGTTCGATACCCAGCCGGAAGTAGAGGGCGACCAGAACAAAGGCTATAAAAGGCGCGAAGTTCAAGGCCCGTCCTTCTCTCCTTGTCCGAAACTCAACTGCAGTACTTCCTCACATAAAATTAGTCTTCTATAAAACACGTGTTAGATATAAATTCGAAGTAAGTTAGATTTTATTGAACGTGTAATAAAATATCTTTGTATTACACGCCAGTTTTCTTATAAAATAAATAGTGTTATCCATGTAAGTAAGCCGTTCTTATTTCTTGTGTGATAATAAATATGTGAATCCTTTTCCCCGCCACTTTCTGAAAAGAACATAGTAGGGTGTTGAGCGAGAGGCCATAAGGCACCGACGGGACCGATTTAACGAGCTTTAAAGGTCAGATCACAGAAACATTACTTCGCTTAACCCCAACAAAATCAATATTTTTGATGATTGAATTCTTAATTTTTTACAGATAATTTAGTAAATATCTAAGGTATACGAGCACGAGAAAGTAATGTTATTATGGTTTTTAAATTTGAATGAACTGCAACGCTGTCAACTTCAATCACAACATTCTCCTGAAAATTCATTGCGAACCTTATTGTGAATCCTTTTATGTGCGCTGCGCGTTCCTACGCGATGCACAACAGGGCCTAAAGGATGGAGAATAGCATGAATGCAGGCGAGTACAAATAATTGAACACATTGTTTGAGAATGTTCAATATAACAGTTCCCCGAGGTACACATGTGATCAATTAATTTACTCGATGGAACGAGTAATCTTTCTCAGGTTTTGTCAGATTTGTGTATTGAAAACCAGCACATAAAATTTTCTTGTTTTTTTTTAAATGCGGAAAAAAATTAGAAGTTACCCTCTAGCATACACACCTACATCGAAAACCAACATCTCAGTTACATCCTTTATCTTGGATCTTTAGACAAAAGCAACAATTTAAATCCTTGACTGAAAAACCATGAAAATGACACTCATCAAAAAATTACATGTAAGTAAAATCCGCTCTATTGAATTTTTTAACAGAAGTTGTCAAATCAAAATCCTTAACAACAAAAACCATGAAAATTAAATCCATATCATGAAACAGCTTCCGAGTAAAATCCGGCTTGGATATTTGGACAAAATATGTCAAAATTGGAATCATTGATTGCAAAAACCATGAAAATAACACCCATATCTTAATATTGAAAATCAAATTCGCCATTTTGGAAATATCGAAGTTGGAATTCTCGACTGCAAAAACATAAAAATGTCATCCATGTTTTCATGTTTTGTAAAATTAAATAAATAAATATGGAAAAACAACGTCTATGTCAAATCCACCATCTCGGATCGACCAAATCTCAAAATTTCTTATGAAAAAATATATATTCTTTCATTTGAGAAAACAGTGTGTTCCGTGAACTACCCTTTACACGCATCTGTCTAATATTTTTTTTTAAATAGCGTAACTCTACGTTTAATAAAAGTATATGTTGTAGTAATTTATTTCATTTTAGTTTTCCTGGACTGGCACCTGTTGCGTATGACGGATCACCTTATTTTCATGTAACAGATGATCAAACTACGATGAATTTGGTTTACCCGGGCATTGCCATATGCGCCACTTGGTGTCGAAAGGGGATAAATGAGATGTAGTGAGTGATTTTATTACTTTGTTGCCATTTTTTTTATTTCGCCTTTTTTTATTTTATACAATCTGTATTATTTGATTGTTATTTTACAAATGCAAAAAACATTTATCTTTGTCAGTCCAATAAATCAAATTTACATAAAACAGTTCGACCCCGGTTTGCCCAAGCGTCCCCTAAGCACATCGTTAGAATATGCTCTCCACAGCGCCGCGCCGCCGCCGGCTGCGGCCGCCTCGCTGCGAGATGTATTTAAGTACAGTAGAACTCCAACTATCCGAATCAATTGGGACCGGACCCCATTCGGATAATCGAAAATTCGGATAATTTGATTTTTTTCGAAAAAGGGTACATTTTAATTAATTACTGTACCTATGTATATTGGAAATTAAATGAATTATTGAAAATAAAAAAGAGTTTTTTTCTTATTTTTTTTTTTAATAAATTTCTTAAAAAGTACATGTCTTTTAAAAATTCTATACATGTCTTCTTTTACACATCTAGTAAATGTTATCACTATAACTCTCCAATTAATTTATTTAATTAAATGAAAAGGCAGCACTTTTACATGTTAAGCGTAGTTACAAGTGCTGTACATTAGTACAGTATAAACGTACTGTACTGTAAATGAGTCATTGGTTGCTGAACCGTTTTCATTATCCATTTTCGGGCAGCCAAGTCGTTATTTTGCGAATGCCAGTACGTTTCCGTCTTAATTTTTTTTTCTGAAATACGGAAAGCGATTCGAATAATCATCGATTCAGATAGTCGGAGTTCGGGTGATTGGAGTTCTACTCTACATAAAATACGTAGTGCCTTTGAACGGCGCGGCGTGTATCTGGACTTTAAATTCAAATAACAAAAAATCAGGCGATTCTGCTAGTAAACTCTTTTTCAAAAAAACTTTTAAATTTTGTTTCACTCACAAATTTCGTTTCTTATTAATCAAGTTTTTCCTTAAAATTTTAGTAAAAAAATATTAAAAGAATTGTAAAACACCATATTTCAAACTAGTTGAGAAAATTATAACTTCATTAAAAGAATCGGGTTGTGGGTCCTGTGGCTAGTATCTCGGACTCACGGACCGTGGACCGAAGGTCCATGGTTCGAATCCCACTCTACTCCAACTTGATTCCCATTTTCTAATAGTGATTTATTTACGACTCGTTGAAAATGACCGTCAAAATCAAATATTTGAGTAAATCATAAGAAAGCAAATATTTATTTAAAAAAAAAAAAAGTGAACTTATAAATCACAACGTAAATAAACAACGCAACAAAGAATTCTGTTCCTTCTTACCCATTTTTTTTTCCATTTTTACCCGTATGAATAATGTGAATTATTATTTACTTTTATAGGCATTAAAAAATACAATAAAAACAAAAAAATATGAGAGTTATTATTTTAACCAATTATGGTTTAAAAATTAAATACGTTTTTTTAAATGACTTGTTTCTCAAACGCGACGCATAAAATGAATCTAAATCATCACTGTATGGGCCTTACTTATAAACCTGGTATCAAGATATGCCTAGGCATAGTGAGAGTAGAAGAAGACATAACTTTACATTAGGTTTATAAGTAAGGCCCTATTTATTCGCTCCCCGGTGCATGAAGGTAATCGGAAAAATTAAATAATATTTTTAATTATGATACTGATAGGATTCCATTCACTTCAGATGCCTTACAAGAGTAAACTTCGTATTTCTCTATTTTTGTTAGTAGGAGACCCTAACAAATTTTATGGGATAAAATGTACCTTTATATTTGATTTTATCGACTAAGACGTAACTACTTGTAGATACTACGCTCGCGCCATTTGCAGCCAGCTTGAATCTTATGATGCACATAAAAGTAGATTGAAATCTTTATTTTAAAACGGCTGAGAAAATTTAAATTGCCTGGATCAATGATGCAGTTATACTTACTGGATTATTGTTGAGCAGCCAGGTGAGGTTGGCGGGAGGGTGCGCGGGGGGCGCAGTGCAGATCACCCGGATAGTGTCTCCCACAGAGACGCGAGTCTTCTCCGTGCTGATCTCGGGCGCCGAGTCGGGCAACTCTGGAACAAATGAAGTACACTTTTCACAACATCATCATCATTCCCTTTCCGTGATTAATAGTGCATAGGGCACTGCATTGGTAAACTAATCGCAGCGTATCTTGATCGTTTTTGTTACGCGAAGGTAGGATGGGATGATCAGTCTTACACTATAGGTACTATGAAATATTATTGTATCAAAACAATTTTTTTTTAATAAATATTTCGTGTCAACCATGCCAAAAATTGAACCCAAAACCTCTAGCATGGTAGGCAAAGCGCTGATCTCTACGCGAGGCTGACATATAACATAAATATAAAAATAGAGGAACACAATAATTTGTATATGGAGCGCTACGTATCAAATTTTAGAAAGCAAAAGATTGAACAATATCGGCTTCTTAATGAAGAATTAAGAGTATGTATAAACGGCCGTTTACATGTCCGCGATACAATAGATATGACAATATTGTCTTGCGGGATAGAACATTGGGACAATACAAAAATTCGGCCGCAGTTCAAATGCTGACGCTGCGAAAATAAATACACGACGGCGTTTATTACGAGCAAGTTCACGAATACTATTTATTGTATACCAAGGTGTATTGGAATTTTTGAACGAGCTAAATAATAAAAGTAATTTATTTCTGCCTCCATTTTAAATAGAAAAAATGTGGGAGAGCGGCGCGTTCACGTCGGCGTCGAGCAAACCGCTATTGTCACAAGATCTTATCCGTGCGTGTTCGCACGAAGGCAATGCGGCCGTGGAGGTAATCATTGTTTTGCGGAGATAGCCTGCCCGTCTATCTCGGTGGCGATGTCTAGAAACAATTTTTCGTCCTACAAATTGCTGTTTACATGTGAACAATGTTCGAATCTTGGGACAAACAATATTGTATTATTCACATGTTAACTAATTTGCATCATAATTATAATGTATGCACGGGTGTCGTATCTTTTATAAAATGTTCGCGTATTTTTCCCAAACGATTTAAAATCATTATATTTCTCCCATTATATGTTAAGTTCAATTATGTATTTAAAATATCGTCACCGGCAATACAACGTGTATCGAAACATAAGTCTTATATTGTCTTTTAAAATATGTTCATCACAAAGCCGTTCGAACTTATCAAACAGTTTTGTGTAACTTATTATGAGCGTACATGTAATTAGATTTTACTTGTTTTTGTTGTTTATGAAAAGAGTTCGCTTACTTGATATTTTATTTATGTGTCAATATATATTTTTTGGGTGTTTTTTATAATAATGCATAATATTATTGCGATTTTTGTTTTATTTCCAATTGTTGTCATTTGAATTTTTAAATTAATTATGTTCCATGTATTTTTTAAATGTATAAGGTTTATCAGTTTTTTTCTCTCTTGTCTGTAATATTGTTTTTCTCCCATTTAACATATGTAAAAACTGTTTGCTTCTGGCTAGTATTACCGAGAATGGTAAAAGCCATAATAAAAGGAAAATATATACATATATATACTTTCAATAACCTTAACTAATATTTGAAACATTTAAATATGTTTTGGAACTAACTTTTCTCTCTTGATTTCTTTAAATGGTGTCAAATGTCTAGTAGTGTTCCCCTCTTAATTATTTTTAGATGAATCAATTACAATTCAACAATTGTATGTTGGAATAATAAATATAATGAGCCTACTTCATGATATTTTTTATATTGATCTTTATAAAACCGAAGGGGTAAGGTTGACAAATAGATGAGCATTTAGAGGCAATTTATGGATAAACTAAAATTAGTTTAAAAGTAGGATATCTGCCACAAACACTTTCGTGAAAATATCCCTATTAAGCAACCAAAACCCTTGGGACCTTGGCTAAAAGGGATCAGCGCGGACCTGGAGAGACTGTTCAGTGGCAGAGGCGTGCCGTTCCCACATTTAGGTGTAGGCGTATGAAGGTATTGTACGAGAAGATATTTCAACAGAAACAAGAAAGTAAGGTATGGAAGCTGACATATTACGCATTAAGGGGGCTAGTGTCATTGACAGTTGAAGTTATCGCCTTACGCATTTTCTCATTTAATTATCTTCATTACTTTGCTTAAGTTTATATTATATTTTAGTCGTTTATATTTTATTTTACAGAGAACCAAATGTTTAGTATATAACATAATTTATCGATATTATTCCTGGCCGACTACCTTTCTTTCCTATCCTTTCCTTGACCCATCCTTATAGTAGCTACCTAATATCAAGTTTTTATTCCTTTATTAGGGCTTTCAACCAAAACTTGATAACATTGGCCAAAAACAAGAAACATTAATTTACAATAAATATAAGAACAACATAAACAGAAAGGAATAACAATGTAGATACAAACAATAGACAACAAAAATATAAGTACAAGAATAACATCAAAATATTAATTGTAATAAACATATAACTAAACTTACCAAAAATTTAACATAAATTGAAATAAGCACTAACAAAAAAACCCACTAAAACCTGATTGCGCCCGCATATTTAACAGAAAAGAAAAACTTACAGTAAAATATTAGAACAAAGATAGAATTTAATAACTAGAAAAATTACAACAAAATAATCAAAATATAAACAAACGTAATCTTATACGTTTAATTATCACTATTAAAATCAAAATTAAAAAATAAACGCCAGGAAGTAATAATGACGTTAAAATAGTTTCCATAAACCTAAAAATGTAAGATAAATTTACTGTAAAAAAATGCAGAATTAATTTAAACATAATTATTTTAATGAAAAAAATATTACAAATCATAAAAGGGAACAGTTTAAACGTAAAAAAGTGAAAACAGAATTGATCAATAAACAATTCGTACAAAAAAATTTTTGAAATAAATAAATTGGAAAAGTTATAAAAATACTCGTAAGTAAAATTTCAAATATTTTTTTCTCCCAGTCATTAAAAGACATGTAAAAAATGTGATTCAGATCTCCAAAGCCTCCACCACATTCGCAGGCATTGGAGTCTAAAATTTTAATTTCAAACAGATAGGACGGAGTGCAACAGTGGCCAGACCTGATACCGCAAAAAGTTACAATCCTAGACTTATTAACATCAAGTTAGAAGAAATACAAAAAAAAACATTTGAATTTGGAATAAAACAAATTACATTCTTGACATTACATTAGATTGCATAAAAATTCTTGGATTCGTCGCGCCTCGATGTAAAAGTTATCATAAATCGTTACGTAATTCATAGTTACTTTCATCATCCAGTGCCTAAAATTAAAAAACATCTTCATCGTATCAAAGGTAGGTCCATTTCTATGTTTTTTTCCTTTCTCCAATTATTTACAACCTTTTACAAAACTGAATGAAATTAGTTTTTTGCTACAGTCCGCTTATCGTTAATACCAAATGCATGCGGAGTTTTACCACTATCTGTTGAAAATTTCATGTAGTAATAAAGCCTACACCCTTACAACACATTGTGTAAAATAACAAACGAGCATTTTAGTGGGACTAAAGCACATTTTTTTCAAAGAAAAAAGTATACTTACGTAATAAACTGATGTAAACAAAGCGATTTTTTTAATGAAAATTAAAACTGAAACTTTACGTTTTAAATCTTTTAGTTGAATTCAGAGTGTAATTTGATCGATCATTACTCGACTCCAACATGTTTGGAAATTTACGATCCCTTTCGTTCGTACCTACATAATTTTGAATTGTTTATCTATCTACGAAATCATCGCACGCCCCTGACTTGCGGTAATTTTAGCAGACGTTGGGGGTAGTGCAGCTAGCGGGGAGGGGGAGGGTCCGAGAAACGAAATACTTCACGATCCATTATTGGAAAATAAATAAGCATCAGGAGGCTGTGTTTTGGCGCGGTATGCCCGGGAATTTGGAAGGGGAACAGATTTTGATATGAAAAAGGGTCGACGTCTATAATTTATGCGAGAGCTTCCTCCCTTTTATCCCAACGTGGGTTTGCTCATTTCTCCATTTTATTTTGTCTCCCCACGCCGATGATCGTATCGGAAGTTCGATAATAATATAATCGCCGCAGGATAAACACAAATTTATTCACGGAAACGTGCGTTCTCACAGAAATAAACATTTCCAACGTCTAGTCGACTGATCAACGAATAACACAAAATATTGTTCTCGGAAAAACGTTTGTATACCATTACAATTAGAGTTTATTCTTGCGCAAATACGATTAAAATATTTACCATTATGGACACTTTGTGTTTCGGGTATTTGGAGCATTTTCTCCAATATAACTAAATGTTAGTATAATTTGTAACTATTATTATATATTATTCTACGTAGAATACTTATCATTGTTATTAGATTGTTAAGAAATAAATAGGATCTTTATTTTTATGGAGGATTTCAATTTTATTTTCTATCCACAAATGTTTTTTTTTTTTTGTCAAAACAGGGCAGGAAGCCGCCATGAACAGTGGTGAATCACGCGAATGAATGAATGTAGAATGTGAACAATAACTTTTTTAATTCAAATTAAATTTCAGTGCCGACTAAATCGCCGTTTGTTATCATTTTGTACTACTACATTCTAACAATAATATGTAATAAGTACTATGGTAAACTAGGTATATTTTATACATTTTAAGTATGATTGCTAGCTACCTCACCTGTTCTGAGATGGTTAACAATAATTTATTAACTAAAAAAAATGGGAAATTAATAAATAATATCTTAATTCGAATTGCAGACTTAAACACATAATAAAAATGTTTCGTTTGCGTAAAAATTAATAAATTAATTTATTTTCATAATTTTAGTTTCATTTAGCTCAGTGCCGATAATTGGTGTTCATTTTAAGCATAGTATTATTATATTCTGTTTGCAAAACAATGTAGAAGATAAAACAAGATCCAAATAAACTAAATTAAAATATAAGCAAACATATTAAGCACTGTTTATTTTCCCTGGCTATAAAAAATACCTGTTTTGAGCTAGACATAATTTTTTTTTAAATATGGAAAACAGCCGATTTTTTATTAGTGACGTCTAAAGAAAATTAATACAAAATTAAATGATATATAAAAATTCGATAATCTTTAAAAAAAATATGGAACTAAAAAATTGTAATTTGATGAGCTATCGACTATTTTGGGTATGAACTTTGGTTTTAATATTAACTGCAGTGGTGTAATGATCAGTTATAGAGGTGCGAAGTACAGCAGATACAGTGGGGTCAATTGTTATAGCAAAATGTGGTCGATACAAGTCGATAAAGGTCATTGTCACGTGACTGCGTATATTTTTTTAATCTTATGACAAAACTATACCTACACTTGATTCCACTAATCGCGCGTTTTTAGAGGATGTCTAGTTATTCGCTTCTTATCTAATTTATCGGGTTTTGCATTGTTCAAATTCGGTAACTAATTATTTGCGTCACTATTTTAAAGTATTTCTTTATTGCTACTAGAAAATCTTTTATGATTTAATTGTCCATTAACGTACATCTTACCTACGAGATATTTACTACTGTTTATTATTAGATATTAATTAGTTCTTTTAATATCACTTACATATACAAATATAAAAGTGAGCCCCCAAATACTTTGTATGTTTAAAACTTAAAAGCACTTACATTTTTGGTGCGTATGAAAGAAAGTCCGTACAATATAAATATGTAAGGTAAGTCCATTAGATTTCTCATTCAAATGACTTCACTCACTGCCACAGGGGGTAAACGGACCTTATTTTTTACTGCGTACGGTCCGTATTTTTTCCACTTCTTCGATTTCTCAATATTACCCGGAAACACCATTAGTCACATAACTCTAACTTTTGTACGAGTTCTCTCTCCTGTTTCCCAAATGGCGAGATCGGCCATTGGTCGGCCTTTAAGAGCTTTCCATTCGCCATTCGATAGACTGCGGTTCACAAGTAAAAATAAATTCTCAAGTTCTTAACCTACAATTTACAACTCCGATATTTTTTCACCGTAAGAAAATAAACCGGGAAAATGTTTTCAATGAACACGCGGAATTTCCACACTCAACCTGGGGTCATTCCGGGCGATTTCAGGGTAGACGCCTCGTCAGGACAGACGCGGCACTTATTAAAACTTGTTCCTATTGAGTGATAGAGACACAACGTCAGTAGGTACAGTCAACTCTTCTATAACGGGATCAGTTCGTACCGGGTTATACGCAAACCGCGTTATAAGAAACCCTTAATTAAAACATATCAGATTATTCATAACCACGTTATATAGAATCCACGCTTAGCACTAAGCGAACTTCAGAAACAATGAAATTGTACATAAATTAGGCCAAATTGTTTTGCAATTACACACATACATAAAAGTTTGATTCTCAAAGTCCAAGACTTGAAGCATACGTTAAATAAATCATATAAAATACAAACATGATACAGATGGCAATTAATATTTGTAATTGTACATATTTTATTTTTTTTCTTATTCTTTAAATTGAAATTTATCTTGTTTCTATTTACTTTATTTTTATTACCATGTATAAATTTATGTAATTTTATTTTATTCGCAACTTCTAAGTGCCTAACATTTCTTAATTACTTTTATTTTGATACCGATAATGTACTTAATCAATAGCTTACACCACTGTGGAAAATTTATATTGACTGTTTTCACAATGTTCACAATTTTCGTTTATATATATTCTTATTGTGTGAATACAATATATCTAAAAACTGTTGTTTTTTTCCCAAATAAAAAAAAAATTGAGTGAAGGTTTATTAAACTTTATCCATAGTTCATTTTATAATAAAACTACAAACCAAAAAAAATGTTTCTAACAAAAAACATAATTAAATACATATTAGATGCTTTTCATTTATCATCACTGGCATTTGTTATTGGCCTAACCCGTATTTTCTAATGGGCCGAAAATCATATTCACTTTCCAAATTTTCAGCTTGGTTTTCGAAAATAGTTTTATTTGTTATTCTGCCAAAACCTCTTTATATTTATTTATTTATTTATTTATATACGGCATTTCTGCCATTTACATATATGTGGTATAAAGAGTGCTTAGAAATAAACATATTTAAAAAAATCGAGTATGAAATATTAATATACTCGTACTGTACACATTATTAATTATTTGAAATACATACATATTTCAAAGAAATTATACAATAACAAAATACATCAATCAAATTATGACTATTCCAACCCAATCTTCTGAAGATGATGTGCTCTTTTTGATAAGGCAGAGATAAACTAAATATATCAAAATGTGATGCATATTCATTCCCGGTATTCTGTAATCTAACAATAGGTGAGTTATATTGAGCTACCGTTCGAGAACTTTGACAATAAAATATTGTAGATGTTCTGCTTAATCTAGGTGGTACATAGAATGAAATCAATTTCAGTAGATCAGGGGTATCAAACATTGGTTTTATTATTTTATATAAAGTCATAAGATCGGTCAATGTTCTTCGTTCTTGCAATTTAGTTAATTTAAGAGAGTTTAAAATTTTGTTATAATTTAATTGATTAGTAGAAAAACCCATCTTAAAATTAATATATCTAAGAAATTTATTCTGAATTCTCTCAATAGAATCTGAGAAAGTGACCATATTGGAGAATTATAATCTAGTTGGCTTCTAACAAGAGATGTGTAAAGATATTTTAATGTGTTTATATTATTAATATAGAACAATATAGAATATAAACGTTTCAAGCCATTTACGTTGTTGGAATGTTGTCTTGCACAAAAAATGCGCAATGGGGGATGTTCGCAATTTTCGTTTTGCATTTTATGGAAGCCGCGCTATAAGAATACCATATTATAGGAAGGTTTTTTTGTATTACATTCTTATGACCGCACCTATCTCTATAGATCTATCGGCTATACGTCCGCGTCAGTGCCGCTGCAACTGTCATTGAGAGTGGATTTATTACATTTTTTAAGAAAATTCTAGGCGTAAAATCACGACAAAATTTGTGGTATACTTGCTTGTTTAAAAAAAATAAAAAAACAATTTTCAATTAATTTTTTTTTGTTACTTTATGGCAAAGAAAAAAGACTGCCCCTTTTTAAAAATATTTTCACCAATTAAAGTTACACATCAAAAAGAAAATATATCATTATTTTAACAAAGTTAACAAATAAACCGACGGTCTCTAAGTACGAGGTGTGTTTAGAAAATAACGGGATTTTTTTAATTTCACGGGTTCGGGGAGTCCGATTGTCAATTTTTATCAAAAAATTATGTTGGTATACATACCTTTAAAGTATGCTAAATTTTTCATCTGTATTCATTGTTTACTTTGTCTGTGGCAGCCGCTAAGGTTAGACGTGTTCGGCGTGCTCGGTGATTTTCATCATGGCGATCCAGAAGCCTCCACTGGGATGATTGAGCCTTAGTTTCGACGTCATATCCGTAAATTCATGTTTTTTCACCTGTTATAACACGTTTCATTAATTCTGCATCGTCGTTGACTTCATTTAGTGACACCTGAGCATCTTCCATTCGCTGCTGTTTTCGTTCGAAATTCAAAAATTTTGAAACGACTACGCGAATAGACGAGTACGCAAAGACCGTGGAAACATTTGCGGAAATTGCTCGGGTATTTTATTTATTTTATGATAACTTTACATTTGGTCTTGTCAATAATCGTCGCAATACTTCAGCCGTCTCTGTGAACGAACTTGCGCTGCGATTATGAACGCTTTCTTAATCGGTACATATCGAGACGGTATAAACTAACATCTATATTTCTACTTCGTTGCTTACGTGTATTTGAGCATGTTTAAAAAACAAAAATGTAAACATATTCTATTTTTCATACAGAAAACAGAATTCAACTTTGTAGATAAAATTTAAGATAAATTTTTAATTTCAATGGTACGAGTATATAGTAGACTTTATGGGAGTGAAAGCGGGAGAGAGGTGTTTATAATTGAATTCGATTCAGTGATTGTTTGAAAGAAGACAACTTGTTATAAATTAAATCAAGACTGGTATGTTTGTTGGCAGACCTAAGAATTCTGGGCATAGGGGAATGAAAACCATCGTTAGTTCTATGGTTATCGGTATGAAAGAGTAAGTTTTGTCTGAAGTTTTTTTCTTAGGATATTTAATTTTATTGAGCTCATTAGTTCAGGCGCATCTAAGAGTGAGTTGGAAATTTCAAATAAGACTTATTTCGGATTTGTTTTGACGGTCTTGAAGAGAAGATATATTTAAGCTAGTTTCTAACTCATTATACGCGTATTGGTCTCTGGATAAGCCCAACCTCCAGCCTATCTTTCTCAAAAATCGATGTTAAACTGATTCAATATTATTGATGTGAACATTATAATCTGGAGACCTGATAACAGAGAAATACTTTAGGTGCGGGTGAACTAGGGAACAGAAGAAAATTTTAAGGGTATTGATATTTTTGAAGTTGTGCTTCTGTTAACTGTTCTGTTGTCTGTTCTATATTTTATCCTTTTATGTTTATAAATTGAATTTTCTTTTACATTCTGTCTTAACGTTACTAATTTTATGTGTATTTTTCAAAAGTATTATTTACCTAAGGTATTAATGACCTCGATTGTAGAATAAATGTAAATATGTATTCCGAGAGCGGTGTTTATTTAATAATTGCGAATAGGTGCATAAAGCCAAAATTAACTAAGCAACATGTAGCCAATATTACAAATAAGCCATTTTCGTTTCTTTTTTTATTTTAATTTTTTCAAATAATCTCATCATAATTAAAATAGAAATGTAAAACATGAGATTTTTTATTAATTAAAAAAATCATAAAAAACTTTAATTAACTCATCTGTAAAGTTAGTTTCATGTCGCTTAATAATTTTTGCCTTTCCACCATCGATATTTTCATGTGCTATTCAGAATCTTTTAAATTAACAGAGATAATTAGAAAGCCCATAAAAATTCATTTAATTTATTCAAGAGAAGTTGAGTTGCGAAATGTTTTTGATTTTCATAGAACTATATATGTGTACCTATCTTCTTTAGCTTTCAGGGCGGGAATTTTAAAGGTCGAATAATTCATATCAGCCGTTTTTTTGTGTTTTAGTTAACTGATTAGACAGATCATTCCAGTTAAAACGGCGCGGTGGGTGGTCGGGACGGTAAGCACGCTGAGGGAAACGAAGTGAACTAAGAGCCTCGAGCGCTTGGCGTGTTTTCTGTTTCCGACACTGTCGCGCTCTTTGCCAGTTTTCTAGCTAAAAATAAACCAATTTGATACTCCTCTGACATTTCTCATATCTGAAAAATATTCACTTTTACTTGAAAAATGCTTTCAGGTATTTGAAATAGGAGGGAGACAATCACCCACGATAAAATATAAAAAATAATTTATCTTTTTACTTAATTATTTAACAAGAGATCGCTACTGTCAAGCACTATCGAAATAATATTAAAATGTGTTAATTCAGTGAAAATCTAAATAACTGTATTCTTAAAAATAATTAATTTGTGCTTTTACTCAATTCTACTCCTTTTTTAATAAAAAAATTGAGAATCAACAATATTGCATGTACCTACTAGGTTGAACTATGGACCTATTTGGAATGCGTAAAAATAAAAAAGGACCACTTGATTGAACATATATAAAGGTCAAATTTATAACATTATTTTTGGTACGTGTACTTAAACACACAAATCTGGATTTTCTCCCAAGGGGGAGTAGGTATATATTTTTATTTATATCCCTACAGAGATAAAGTAGAATTTTTTTTCAAATTCAGGATTATGGATATTCGAGCGTTTACAGGGCTTATGACCTGTCATTGGCTGGGTTAAGTGGCCACTTTAAGTAGGTACTACAACATTCCCCATTCCACTTATTAGCAAATATCCACACCAGGTAACATTTTTGATTTTTGTATTTATGTTACGAATCGAGAAACCATCCACAAGCGAGTTGGAGCGCCATCTATGTAATGATATTGAAGTTCAGTATGTCAAATTTATATGTATGCGTATTATACGTATTCTATAGATATTTATGTATGTGCTTAAAGAACACATACAAACCTACTCATTTATAATATGGTAATTTTACTGTACAAAAATCATCATGAATAGCAAAGATACATAGGGTCAACCACAAAATAAGATTTCAACATTTATGTTGGATCAAAAAATGCTTGTATTTGATTGAAATTCACAATATTAACCTATTTTCCAACGTTATCATCGTCGAGATCGAGAAATTTCTATAGTAGTAGCACCAGTTTTTGTATGCCAGTGTCATAGAAATCAGCCGTCCACTGTTTCAGGTGCTTCTTCATTGATTCTT
This sequence comes from Micrasema longulum, assembly GCF_059751315.1. Taxonomy (NCBI): domain Eukaryota; kingdom Metazoa; phylum Arthropoda; class Insecta; order Trichoptera; family Brachycentridae; genus Micrasema; species Micrasema longulum. The sequence continues at coordinate 179,324 of NW_028277953.1, read as the reverse complement.
CGACCCCCTGGTCGTTGAGAAAACGTTTTCCACCTAAAAACTATTTAAGTTTAGTAAGACAATATCCCATCCAAACGATGTCAACAGCTCTTTTGTAACTCGCGCGGTGTGGGGCCTGGCGTTGTCATGCAGGAGGCTTACTTCCCCGGTCAGCATTCCCCTTCTGCGATTCTAAATGGCTCTTTTGAGTTTTATAGAATATTGCAGTAAGATTTTGCATTAATAGTAGTCCTTGCAGGCATAAAATCAACCAAAAGGACTACTTTACGGTCCCAGAAAACTGATGCCACAATTTTTCTGGCTGAATGAGTCGTTTTGAATTTTTTGGTGGATGGGGACAATAAACGACGCCACTTAAATGATTGTCTTTTAGATTCTGAGGTAAAATGACATACCCACGTCTCATTCCGTCACAATAGAGTTTAGAAAAGCTTCTTCTTCCTGAGCAAAACGATCCAAAAATTCACGCACGGTGGTCACACGATTTTGAGCATTCTGGGCACCCACCTCGCACACAATTTCTTGTAACGAAGCTTTTCCGACACAATTTCAACAAAGAGACTTTGAAAATTTCCAAGAAAGTTTTCGTAAAGGTCGTCAAGCGTCACACAGCGGTCCTTTTGCAGTTGTTCTGAAATTTTTTGAACTAGTTCGTCAGAGATCACCGATGGTCTCCCACTCCTTGCCTCGTCGTGAGTATTAGAACGGCCTTCTCTGAACAACCTAACGCACTTCGTGACATTTTGTAGGCTCATAACATCACTACTTTAAGCACTTCCACGAGCTTCCGATGGGTATTTGCGGCGGCATTGTTCTGCAAAGTAAAATAACGGATGACCGCGCGGATCTCGCACGTATGGGAGGTGGCGGGAGCGCGCAATATGCTCTCCATTGGAAAAATTTACTGCTACTAAAAAAAATGTCCGACAAACACCCGTGACCAAATAAACTGACCGTTAGGATTCCTTCTACAAGTTGGGTGTGCCAACTTTGAAACGAAAAAATCGCGTAACGATACATAAAATATTCTCGGAGTTTTTAAAATATGGTATCTCGATATTATTTGCACAAAAATACAAAAAAGATTTCAATAAGAATGCACCTACTTTCTGGGGGAATAATAATTGCATGTCGTTAAAATTATCCCTGTGATAAAATATTGATATCTGATGTATAATATATTTTTTGAGAATATTGATATAAATTGTGAGAGAAAACATTTATTATTTGCACGATATTCGAGTTACCGGTTCGCTTGGCGATAAGGGTGTATTTTTTCTTTTTTTTCCAACCAACCGATAAAATAATAGTTTTGTTTTTGTAATTCAAGTTACAGAACATATTCAATAGAAAATAAAGATTAAAAAGCTAAAGATATATAAAAATAGAAATAAACATATTTGTTTATAAATTACCTTAAATCATTGTATTCACTCGCAGTAAGGAAATATCACTATTTTTTTTGACATTTAAAAAAAAATAAGAGTCATTGAAATACAGTTTAGTAAAAAAAAAAAAAATGCTACTTATTAGTAGCATATAAGTCTTTTTTAATTTGTAATTTTGAATTCCCGCAAAAACGGTCATTGCATTGGCCACACATCCCTAATACTCCACGATTCGTGTTCATTTTCAACTTTACTTTTCCAAACCATTTTTTTGGAACATCATCACAATTATCAATACCAAACATGTCGCGTTTTTCTTGTGAAACATTTTTTTATATTTTATTTTTTAAAGTTAGATATTTAAACACACAATATCTATTCTGATTTTGAAAATACATTTAATGATATTAATTATGTGTAGTATGTGATATTTCCCTATTGCGAGATAAGAGATGATAACCATTTGGGTGATATTAGCAGACAGCTAGATAATAGAGTAACGGGGCTAAATTATAAAAATAGCGATGCACCACAAGAGACTAGAAAAAAATATTTTAAAAAATGAATTTTTGCTGTACTCGCATGCTGAAAATAGATAAACATGGTCTCTGACTGAAATAATAATTATAAAAATACTAACAATTACTGTTTGTTTAAAAATTACATTTTTATTTTGTTAATCAGCAGATTTGTATTATTTACCAATTATGAACAATAGATACTTTTTGCAAAATCCTCTGTAATTTGATATGTATGTTTAAAATACACGTATAGGCGAAATAATAAAGCAAAGGCTTTTCTTAAACTAATTTGGAAAATTAATTAAAATTCCAGCCTCGAGACAAGGATTACCTACTGAGACAGGTAATTAATATAGCTGAATGTAAGTAGGTAGTATTCAAAATTAAAAGTATTTAATAAATTATAAATAGTGATTCTTCAAGCTTGTTTTTATTGAATAAAATATTTGTTTTTACGCTGGCACTGTTTGTTCTACAGCTTACCCCTTAAATCATTAAGCTAATAAATTATTGCGGTATTTACACCTTTACACAAAAAGAAATTTGGTTCACTATTGATAATCCAATTCTTGATTTATATGTTTAAACACTGATCACTAAACGAACAAGAAGTTTAAAAATCAGAACAGCACAGAAACAACATTTTCATAATTTATATTTTTTATAAACCGAGAAATACTCATTATTTACTTAAATATTTAAATTTTACAGATCATTTCCTGAAATTCGTAAATTACTTGTGCTAGAAAAATGAAAATCGAGTTGTGGTAGAGTAGGATTTGAACCTCGGACCTTTGGTCCGTGAGTCCACAATATTGTCACTTGTCCACAACCCGGTTTTTAAATATTTTTATATTTGTTTTCTTTTGATTTTCCCAAATGTTTGAATTTTGAGGGCCATTTTCAACGAGCTGTTAATAACTATATTATTTTTGGCCTCAACTTTACTTTAAAATAACGTTTTGAATATATTTAAAATGAAACACTTTGTATATTTATCGTGGCCTTGTGGTGTAATGGTCAGCGCTTTTGCCTACCATTCAAGAGGTCTTAGGTTCGATTACCGACATTGTTGATATGAAATATTTATTTTAAAGGGTACACTAGAATACTTCATAGTCCGACTGGTACCTGAAGCGTAAGACTGATCATCTTACCTTCATGTAACAAAGAAAATAATCAAGATACGCTGCCATTGGTGTACCATTGCAGTGCCCTATGCACCATATTGAATAGTATTTGAGTTAAAAACATGTGCAAAGTATTTACTAAAAATTTCGGCTATATCGTTTCCATTACTCGCGCATTCATTATTAAAATTCATTAACTCAGGTTAACTGTTCGTGTCTCGTTATGTTTAAGAGTATGGTCAAAGTACTTTTATATTGTAATCCTGAGCAATTCTTAAAGAAACTTATTTTAAATTGGTGTACAGAGCCTTTTTAACTGGAATACACTCGCTGTTAGACATCTTAGGTTCATTGGTTTCCCGAATTCTTCGTTTTGCATTTTTTTATAATATCGTCGGAATTACATTACCTGTCAGATATGAATAAGCAGCATAAAATCGAAATTAACTGACTGATTTACGATTTATACAAATATTGTAGGTATGTGACCTCAAAAAAGAACGAACTGAAGCGTGCTGTCAACTTGACATTTAGATGTTCGTTCGAAAACTTAAGAACGATCAAAGTCACACTTATCGTTTTTAACTATTACTCATAATAACACACCAACATATTACAACAGAAAGAAGAACATTTTAGAGAAGGTTAAATAGAAGTCTAGGCATCTATAGGGCTAATGACCAGTCATCGGCTGGTTTAAGTGGCCACTTTACACACTGTGTAACATTCACTATTCTGCTCATATTAGAACATCTATATTCCTTAAATGTTTTAATCTGATTATCACCTATTATTATCTTCTTTTCATCTTATTATTATTACCTATTACCATCTTGTTATACCTATATTATCTTCTCTAAAATGTTCTTCGTCTGTGTTGTAGTATATTAATATTAACAGCTCTCCAGGGAGTTGAATCCAGCCCTTGTCTATAAAAATGTGGACAAACTCAAAATATTGTTAATAATACACTTATAATTTATGTGACAAAAAATAAAAGCTCATTCTCCGGTATTATGTACGTTATTAGCCGTTTTTGTTTTTTTCATGAACTAGATGGTATTAATTCAAAACATGTTTTGGGGTGACTCTGATCGTTCTTTCCCTGGACTCTTCAGCTATGTTCAAATATTATGAAATTCTTGTGTGGTATATGTATCTGCAAATAACTATTAGAAAATAAAATGGAATCAAGATGGGGAAGAGTGGGGTTCGAACCTTGTACCTCTGATCCGGGAGTCCGTAACACTAGCCACGGGACTGCAACACGATTCTAAATTCTAATAATCTTGTGCAACGACAAAAACGGCCAATGACGTACAAAATCCCGGAGAATGAGCTTTAATTTTTTGTCATAAAAATTTAAGTGTATTATTAACAATATTTTGAGTTTATCCAAATTTTTGTTGACAAGTACTGAATTTAACTCCCTGGAGAGCTGTAAATATTAACATATTACAACAGAGATGAAGAATCTGTTTTTTTTTAATCCATTGTTTTGAGATGAAAAATTAAATTTATTTTTTTTATTTTTCTGAAAATCGAACCCAAAATCCTGTGTTGTGTTTGTACGACTTAAGCATCTTACTTTCAATCTTATTGTAAAATAGGTAAACTGTCACGAATCCATACTATTTATATATAGGCGCCCGGGTTTTTAACAATTCCTTGAATAAATAATCACTCTGATATCAGTTAAGCTTTTTATGGATGGACTGTTGTGATGTACAAAAACATTAATATTAATAAATTGATATTAAAAATATCCCTCGGCAAGTTAAAGAAAATGTAACGAGTTTTATTATAACCTTATTTTCGTAAATATTTTTCCTTTGAATATCCGATTTGTTTACCTGTATAGCATAACTAGGAATAGGAACACAATTACCAACATGCCCGAAACAATCTTCTTTGAGACTAAAAACGAACCTTGTTATCCGACCCAATGAGGAAACATCCCATCAGGGATCTCAAAGAAAACTTTTTGTTCGAGCAAGTGTCTTTGTTCTTTGTTATTATAATTTGGTGGGTTTACGACTACCGCCCGTGATAATATTAACTAGAAAGAAAGTTTGTAAAATGCGACAACATCGTTGGAAAATGACTTTCCCAGGTGTCGGGTTTCCTCATCCAATATTTACTTATTGAATTTAAGGATACCTGTGCCGTTTAAAGTTTGCGCGTAAGTAAATACATTCATAGTACATACATGTTAATTTTAATTTGTTTGTATTTTTTCTTGCTACATAATTTCTTTTTTATTGCTCGTTATGTTGGTTCAAGGCAATTAACCGCATTAGTCAAAGATGTTTATTTCGAGGTATATTTCCACTCATTGCCAATCCAACTATAAAGTATCTATGAGCTTCGAACGTATTTTGTCATGGAAACGGGCTAATTTTAATGCGCTTTCTGAACGTATTTTTGATATTTATAATTTGTAATATTAGACAAAATCAGAAAATTGTACAAAAAATCTTTTCTGAAACTACTGCCATACGTATGGGTACTTATAAACTTAAATTCAACTTATTTGCATTGTTTGTATCATATCTTTGTTGTATGGCATTAGACAATATTCTTTATAACCGTTATAGGTAAGTATTGTGCAAAGATTTAATTATATAGTTGGCTTTGGCTTTTTCTAGAAATATATTTTCATCGTGCAATGCATTGTTTTCCATATTTATTTGAAAAAAATAATTTATCAACTAATTATTTAAAAACGTTTTTCCGTGTTATTAAACCGGGCATCGTTTGCACTTCTATCTGACGTTTCGGATCGCATTACAGCGTCTATCATCGGGACTGATGTGACATCGACCCTGATGATTAACGGTGTCAACATCAACGCCATTAATGTTATCAACATTTTCACCGATTATCAATGCTGTAATGCAATTCGAAACGTCGAAAAGAGTGCGAAGTAACTTTTTTTTTTTATTAATTTATTTATATATTTTATCACATACGCAATTTTTTTTTAACGTTGCCTAACTTATAAGAGTCCATACCCCGTTCCAAACTGGGTACATTTAATACATAATAATAATTTACAAGTTAGTAAAAAGAACTGACAAATTAAATATAAACTTACTAGTATACACATATTGATACATACATACATACATACATACATACATACATACATACATATACAAATACACACCCTCATACACATACCCTTACACACATAAATATACCTATGGGCAAACAAATTTATAATAAAAACACAATTTAATTATTATTCGTATATATATTATTAATTATTATTTGTAATATATTTTCATTTCAATATTCAGTTACAATCTCCTATCCGCGGCATGCATCAACCTCTCTGATCCCTAAGACCAATGTCATCAAAGAACACGGTCAACGCTTTCTTCAACTTGACTACACTTCCGCTTTTCCACAATTTCAATGTTGAAAGTGACATTAGAGCTATTGGCCTGACGAACTGGAGAAGAGTCGCAGGATGCAGGGACAAACGGAGATAAATTCTGGAAGAGGCCAGGGCCCATAACAGGCTGCAGCGCCACTGATGATGATGATGTTGTTGTAATTTCTTTAATTTTATGTGCTGAAGTAAGAGACTGTATATTAGTAAGGGTTCCTTTGTCATATTTTAATTCACTTAGAATGTTTTGGGCTAGTGTGAATCCAACAAGTATAGTAATTATTGGCGTGGTTTGCTTTTCATTTATTTATTTATTTTAAGGAAACAAACAGTCGACAATGATTTAACAACATTTTTTTAAAATACGGTTTAAAGACAGACCAGCGAAGTTTCTTAATAAAAATCATACGTATTTAATCATCATACTTTTGTTTTAGTGTTGGATGTTGAAGTTGTGCTATTTATGTCAATACTGTCTCTTTAGGTTGTTTTTTAATTTCGAAGTTCTTGTGATTTCCCTAACTATTTTCCACATCTGTGCAGGGTCTCAGTTATTATTTTCGTAAATCAGCTTTTTATAATAGTTATGTTTTGCTTACCTTATGCTCTTTTTACACAAATTTCTATATTTCTTTTACCCATATTGAATAATTATTTCGTTGGTTTTTTTTTTGCTTTTACATGAATTTTTTTACACGAAACAGCTCCCCAGGGAGTTGAATCCAGTCCTTGTCTACAAAAATTTGGACAAACTCAAAATATTGTTGATAAATTACTTGGTCCATGAAGAAGTATAGAAATTGAAAAAATAATATTTTCAGGCGTTGCCTAGTATATCGGTGAAATAATTCAACCCGATGAATCTCACCCGCATAAATAAAGGTTTCAGCTCTTTAACTTCACAAACATCAACAGATGAAAGAATTGAAGGAATATTGATGTTCAAATTTAGGCAGAATGGTGAATGTTACACAGTGTGTAAAGTGGCCACTTAAACCAGCCATTGACAGGCCATAAGCCCTGTAGATGCCCGGACTTCTATATCACCTTCTCTTAAATGTTCATCATCTCTATTGTAATATGTTAATCTTATAATGAATGCGTTCATTGCTTTATCTACGTCATTCTCCATAAAATCTTTATCCCACATTTCATTTTCTAGATCATTCGTTAATTCAAAGAATATTATTTTTATTATAAAAGATATCTTTTCCTTCGTAATGTGATCTTCAGATTTATGTACATAGGGCAATGGTGTGATGGTCTGTTATATTAGAAAAAAAATTAAAAGTATCGAAACTATACTCGTATATTCCTTTTGTTATAATATGCTTAATATTCGTATTACTTTGCTCTCTTGTAGTCGTATTTGAGATTAAATTTAGAACTCGTTTGCCGAGAAAACTGAATTTGCTTTATGGTGTTTATTGTTAATCGTGTTTATGTTGATATCTCCAAAAGCGATCGGTCTCCTGTGATTTCTCATGTCACTGAGAATAATTTGAAGGGAGTCGAGAAATGGTCGAATGATAAGAAAATATGGCAATCTATAAATAGCCAGGATTATCAGTTCATTACATGTTATTTTTAGAGAATTAACTTAAGAAAGTAACGTTTCTTCCATATTGACAAGAAGTCCTTCCTTAACATGTGCAATAAGGAATTCCACTGTTTTCTAATTTATTTATTTTCTATTAGCGTACTATTTAACTAAGCAAAAATATGTGTATATTTTTTGTGCGTTATTTACGAAGATATGATTTTTTAAAGTTACATTTATCAAATACCGCGCTAAATGACTGTAATCAGTGTGTCACTTTTCAGTAGTGACGTCATGAAACGGTTGGCGTTTTTACTTTCACTGACCGCGGTAAGTTGTATTTCTTCAGCCAATAACAAAACTGACAAGAACCTATGGAATATTGCTTTGATTACTTCATTTAGTTGATCGTAATTTGCTCATTTCTATGTTATGGTTGTTTTTACGAACGTTTCAATTTAGAAAAACCTAGAAAGTTGACATAATCTCTGGTTGAAAAAAGAGTATAATGAAAATTATACTCTTTTTTTTCTATGGTCAAAACGTTCCTTACAAGGTGCGGGGGCTTTAAAGCGGAAACCGGAAACCGGAAATACTGCACGTAGGTATAAGGAGTGACCTCATTATTTACGATTTTAAAATGAATACTATTTTTAACATTTTTTGTTTTTTAGCGTGCGTTTTTGAGATATGATAGCCTACTCCAAAATTTTTAAATATTCACGTGTACACGAAAACATTTTTAAAATTTATTCCGGGTTGGGCTGGAATTCCTCATTATACCACTGGTTCTATTCATATATTTAATTAATCGAATGATGCTTAATCTAATGATGCTATTAATCGTTTTAGATTGATGGCACTCATTTATCCAACACTTGGTGAGGATAATTATATAAAATTTATCATTTAAATTATTCAAGGAAATTAAAAAGTTATTTAAGTTTACCGAACGCCTTATATTTAAGTGAATTATTTCTAAATTGTACGCATACCAATTATTTTTTTAGGTTATCCATCAAACATTTTCTATAAAAAAAAAAAATATTTTTGTCTCCCATAATTAAATATTTTTAAAAGCATCACATTTCTGTAATATTCCCTTATTGGAGAAAATAAATTTAAAGTTTTAAAAATGTATACAAATATTAATGATCATTTGATGAATGTGCATGTGATATGATCGATAATAATATATATGAGTATTTATTATCGTTGCAAAACAAAACTGGTAGAAGTTTTCATTTCCAGATACTCATTGCATGTACATATTAATTCTAATTAATTAATTCTCATTAATTCTCACGACAAGAACATTTTTTTATCGCAATTTAACTATTCAAATGAAATACAGACAATAATTCGTTTAATATAATAATACGTTTGATAAAAACACTACATTGTTAACAAAATGGTCATTATAATGTTATCGCTAGCATGTCAATGTTGTACTTTTTATAATTAAGCTGACAGTATTAAAAAAAATCCGTTGTAGCCATTTTGAAGGGCCTTTGTTCCAATATTTTTGCTTTGGCAGCATATTTTCAGTTGTCACGTTATTTAACCCATATTATTTTTGCTCAGCTTTTTTCGCCCGACATATATTAGTATCAGTTGTCATCACGTGTCATTGTATATTGCGTAGTTTTAATTAGTTCTCTTCTGTTTATTCGTAAACATTATTTTTGGTTGATATGTATCTGTTTTAATATTTTATTTACGATATCAATTAATCCGTCAAGTGCAGACCTATTATGTGAGATGATTAATATTCAGCGACGAGGATGAGGAATTCATTTTTAAAATGGTCTCAATTTTAGTGAACATTAATTTTATAAATTCATTTACATAATCACTGTACCTGTATAAGTTTATATAATAATACAATAAAATAATTAAGTATCACAACATAATTAGTATCACAACATCACCAACCATTTTACATACCTATCGTTGCTAGGTGGTGAAAAGTGATAATTAGTGGTAAGTGATAATCAGATGTTACATCAGCACGCGCAAAGGGATTATTTGCCGCAGTCTTTTAAGAATTAAGTCTAAAGGATATTTTTAACCTACACTCTTCCGTTTGCGTCTCATGAAAAAAGATAATTTGAATAAAATCACAGATATCAAAAATACGATTAACAATTTGAATAAACACTTATTGTACCAAAATTCGTATGTTATGCACTCTTAATTTTACTCAGCATTTAAATGTTTGGATAATATTTTAAATTTACATTAGCAGTTTTGTATTGAGTTGTTTTTAAACGGGTTTTGGTCCAGTGGCTAATGTCACGTACTCATAGATCAAAGGTCAGAAGTTCAAACCTCGCTCTAGCACAAACTCATTACCTATTTCAAATAGTGAGTTATTTAAAACTCATTGAAAACCACCCTAAAATTGAAAAGGCAATTTTAATCATTTTTTTCCTTTATATTATACCTAGGTACTATTCTTTTTTTTTACTGTTGCATCTTTTTGAACATAGCAAAAATGTGTTTTTTTTATTTTCCTGTTTTTTTTTACTATAAGTTTTGATTTTTATTTTTGGATTGGAGCATACTTTTTTGTTTCTTACGTGTATTAAAAAAAGATTACCAACTTTATTTGTACTTACCTGTGTCATAAATAAAGCATCAAGGCGGAAACATCTAATTTTATTTTTAGAAAAACGCATATAATTTATAGACACGAGAGTTTTACGTCGACATTTTTTTTAAAGAACAAACGCAATCATTTTAAACTTGTGATAAAGAAATCAAACACTTATTTGAGTCTACTGAATACTTTTTTTTATTTAAACAAATATTAAAACAAAAAATTGGTGACTTTGAATTGGAGAAATTGTTTCAAATTTTAATACCTTAATTCCCTATTACCTAATAAACACGTAGCCTTGTCCTTAACTATTGGATTTTCCCCGCAATTATAAATAATGTTGATGCTATAGTTCATGAGATTATTTTCATTTTTTACTTAAATACCTTGAATTCTATAAAGATATGCAATCCATATAATCTTCACATTCGTTTAAAAATGCCTTAACAAGGCGAAACAATTGTCACGAAATTGTTGTTTTAATATTTGTAAAAATAAAATAAAGTGTTCAGTAGACTCAAATCAGTGTTTAATTTCATAAATTATTTCAAATTTAAATATGGAGTTCTACAAAATAAACACCAAATCAATCGAGCATTTTTTTATATTAAGGTATGACTAAAAACTAAAACAATTCAAAGAGTCATTGGACACAATTTCAAAAATATTGAATGGTTGATATAAAAACATGTTTGGGCAAACAATAAAAAAAAGATAAATTACAAATGAATTCGTTTAAAATTTACAAAATGTATTTTATTTACATGTATTAAAAAAAAAAATACAATTGGAGTTTTTTTTTTTTTTTAATTTATTTATTGAAATCTACAGTCAGATACGGTTTTAATATAATAGATACTTAAAACTAGACTAAAAATTATCTCAAACTTATATTTTTTAATATACCTAATGTGTCATAAATAAAGTTGTATTATACAAGAAAAGAATTTGGAAAACCATAAATAAAATGTTTGTACATATTCACCATTGTAAATTTAAAATAAAATGAATAAATAATATCATATTTACTCATCACTACTCACCAACGGTGACAATGCCTGCATACTGTCGCTGATTTCCCCTTTGAATTTATTATTATTCAAGTTGAAGATATCACTCGCATTGGCTCCAATAATATTATTGTATAGGTTGCATATTCTATAAATGCACGAATTTTTTGCTGCATTAGTGTTTACATTGGTGCAGTTTATTAATTTGGTGTGACGGGTACGTTTAAAAGGTACATGGAAATTAATTAAACTTAGTAAATTGGCGCAGTTAAATAACTTAACAAACATAAAGTACGATGTAAAGAACTATTATGACGGGTCCCCGTAAATAGTTCTGGCCTTCCAAGCCCAATTCTTTAACCAGGGCTACTGCGCAAAAGGCAAAGGCTCTCATTATGCTCAATCTTCCCCGCCAAACCCTGATCCGTAAGGTATCGGGCTATTAAGAAGGGGGTGAGCTCATCGACATTTTCAGGGTTAACTAGTGATCCCACGAGGATGCGGCTTCTTTTATGATGTAAAGCATCACATTCACATATAGGTTTATAGGTGTTTCCTCAGATGTACTGCAGAACCTACAACTGGAAGTTTCAGAAGGGTTCATTCTAGCGATGTGTTTGTTTAATCTGCAGTACCCAGAAGGGCTCTAGTGATAACCCTCACTTGATTTCGGATATGCTTTATCAACAAACCTTTGCGAGTACCTCTTTATCATTTCCTTCGCATGGTGCTGATTAGGTACTTTTTGCCAGAGCATTATGCTCTGCTTTGTAGCCCATTATGTAAGATCATGACGAAGAGCACATTTAGACAACCCACAGTTGGATTCAGGGCTTATTGCGGCTTCTTAAGCTCCCAGACTTGCCAGTTTATCAGCTGCCTTGTAACTGTCGATAATTGAGTACCCGGGTATCCAAATCAATGTTATACTGTTTCACTCACCGGCACAAGTAAGCGTCAATAGGCATTTTAATGTTAATGTAGAATTCATCCCCATTATGTAAGATCATGACGAAGAGCACATTTAGACAACCCACAGTTGGATTCAGGGCTTATTGCGGCTTCTTAAGCTCCCAGACTTGCCAGTTTATCAGCTGCCTTGTAACTGTCGATAATTGAGTACCCGGGTATCCAAATCAATGTTATACTGTTTCACTCACCGGCACAAGTAAGCGTCAATAGGCATTTTAATGTTAATGTAGAATTCATCCCCATTATGTAAGATCATGACGAAGAGCACATTTAGACAACCCACAGTTGGATTCAGGGCTTATTGCGGCTTCTTAAGCTCCCAGACTTGCCAGTTTATCAGCTGCCTTGTAACTGTCGATAATTGAGTACCCGGGTATCCAAATCAATGTTATACTGTTTCACTCACCGGCACAAGTAAGCGTCAATAGGCATTTTAATGTTAATGTAGAATTCATCCCCATTATGTAAAATCATGACGAAGAGCACATTTAGACAACCCACAGTTGGATTCAGGGCTTATTGCGGCTTCTTAAGCTCCCAGACTTGCCAGTTTATCAGCTGCCTTGTAACTGTCGATAATTGAGTACCCGGGTATCCAAATCAATGTTATACTGTTTCACTCACCGGCACAAGTAAGCGTCAATAGGCATTTTAATGTTAATGTAGAATTCATCCCCATTATGTAAGATCATGACGAAGAGCACATTTAGACAACCCACAGTTGGATTCAGGGCTTATTGCGGCTTCTTAAGCTCCCAGAATTTATCAGCTGCCTTGTAACTGTCGATAATTGAGTACCCGGGTATCCAAATCAATGTTATACTGTTTCACTCACCGGCACAAGTAAGCGTCAATAGGCATTTTAATGTTAATGTAGAATTCATCCCCATTATGTAAGATCATGACGAAGAGCACATTTAGACAACCCACAGTTGGATTCAGGGCTTATTGCGGCTTCTTAAGCTCCCAGAATTTATCAGCTGCCTTGTAACTGTCGATAATTGAGTACCCGGGTATACAAATCAATGTTATACTGTTTCACTCACCGGCACAAGTAAGCGTCAATAGGCATTTTAATGTTAATGTAGAATTCATCCCCATTATGTAAGATCATGACGAAGAGCACATTTAGACAACCCACAGTTGGATTCAGGGCTTATTGCGGCTTCTTAAGCTCCCAGAATTTATCAGCTGTCTTGTAACTGTCGATAATTGAGTACCCGGGTATCCAAATCAATGTTATACTGTTTCACTCACCGGCACAAGTAAGCGTCAATAGGCATTTTAATGTTAATGTAGAATTCATCCCCATTATGTAAGATCATGACGAAGAGCACATTTAGACAACCCACAGTTGGATTCAGGGCTTATTGCGGCTTCTTAAGCTCCCAGAATTTATCAGCTGCCTTGTAACTGTCGATAATTGAGTACCCGGGTATCCAAATCAATGTTATACTGTTTCACTCACCGGCACAAGTAAGCGTCAATAGGCATTTTAATGTTAATGTAGAATTCATCCCCATTATGTAAGATCATGACGAAGAGCACATTTAGACAACCCACAGTTGGATTCAGGGCTTATTGCGGCTTCTTAAGCTCCCAGAATTTATCAGTTGCCTTGTAACTGTCGATAATTGAGTACCCGGGTATCCAAATCAATGTTATACTGTTTCACTCACCGGCACAAGTAAGCGTCAATAGGCATTTTAATGTTAATGTAGAATTCATCCCCATTATGTAAGATCATGACGAAGAGCACATTTAGACAACCCACAGTTGGATTCAGGGCTTATTGCGGCTTCTTAAGCTCCCAGAATTTATCAGCTGCCTTGTAACTGTCGATAATTGAGTACCCGGGTATCCAAATCAATGTTATACTGTTTCACTCACCGGCACAAGTAAGCGTCAATAGGCATTTTAATGTTAATGTAGAATTCATCCCCATTATGTAAGATCATGACGAAGAGCACATTTAGACAACCCACAGTTGGATTCAGGGCTTATTGCGGCTTCTTAAGCTCCCAGAATTTATCAGCTGCCTTGTAACTGTCGATAATTGAGTACCCGGGTATCCAAATCAATGTTATACTGTTTCACTCACCGGCACAAGTAAGCGTCAATAGGCATTTTAATGTTAATGTAGAATTCATCCCCATTATGTAAGATCATGACGAAGAGCACATTTAGACAACCCACAGTTGGATTCAGGGCTTATTGCGGCTTCTTAAGCTCCCAGACTTGCCAGTTTATCAGCTGCCTTGTAACTGTCGATAATTGAGTACCCGGGTATCCAAATCAATGTTATACTGTTTCACTCACCGGCACAAGTAAGCGTCAATAGGCATTTTAATGTTAATGTAGAATTCATCCCCATTATGTAAGATCATGACGAAGAGCACATTTAGACAACCCACAGTTGGATTCAGGGCTTATTGCGGCTTCTTAAGCTCCCAGAATTTATCAGCTGCCTTGTAACTGTCGATAATTGAGTACCCGGGTATCCAAATCAATGTTATACTGTTTCACTCACCGGCACAAGTAAGCGTCAATAAGCATTTTAATTTTAATGTAGAATTCATCTCGACTGAGCTAAAAAAATAAAAAAATATTTTGCCTTTGTATTGTTTGCGCAAATTTTCATGTGCGCAGGCATAGATGGTGTAGAGTTCTGTTTGAAAAACAATGAGTAATTGTACTCATCATAAAGTTACTCATTTGTTTTGGGAGTTTAAAAATACTTACCACAGAGATAAAGAACATTTCATATAAGAGAATAGAGAAGTCTGGGCATTTACAGGGCTTATGACCTGTCATTGGCTGGTTTAAGTGTCCACTTTACAAACTTTGTAACATTTACCTTTCTGCCTATGTTTGAACATATATGTTCCTTCAATTCTTCCATCTATTGATCTTTGTGAGTTTAAAGAGCTGAAACCTTTTTTATTAATTTTTATAATATTTTAAGAATTGGGTTAAAATAAGAATATAAATTGTAGGTATATTTTTTTTGTACTGAATAAACTTTAATTTTAATATTTATCATGCTAAACTTAAGTGAAAATAATTACGAGTAATACAATAATAATTAGGAATTAATTGCCTAAAACATGAAGCTTTCTCTTTTCACGGTGGTTGTTTAAATCATTCAATTTGCTTTGCAGTTAAATGAAGTATTTTTTTTTATCTCAAAACAAAACCTTATATACTTATAAAAACGATTGTTTGTGTATTCCTTTGAATATAAATATACTTAAATCTAACAATATGGAGTCAGCCTCTTAAAGAATTGAGTTTTATCTGAGTATTTTTTCATTCGTTTTTATTAGTAGTATTTTAAAAGAAATTCATGTTTAAATGGACATTTTGTTGGGCAAACAAAGAATAAACGAATATATTACCGAGTTTATCTTAACTACATTATGTCCTTCATTTTGCAAAACTCAAGTTAAAAAGAGAGGCATTCCATTGAATGTATAATTCCGCCATAAAATAAACATATTGTAATGGAAATCTTGTGTGGCGGTAAACCATTTTCCAACACAAATCGTGTTTATGCTAATTTAGAGAGAAAAAACAACTTAACTATCGCGCAAGAGAAAAGTTGGCATTTATCTGGGGATTCCCCCCTTCCGAGCACACTTATCGTATGAATACGTAATGGCTGAATCTCCGTCCTGAACTTTACTTAGACGACCGACTAGGTCTGACTGTCCGGGGACGGAATAAACCATCCGTTTACACGGGGAAAGTTACTCGCGATGTTTACACGCGATTACATCTGTCAAAATGGAAACAAACATTAGTTGGAAAAATTTAAAAGTTTTGGCATAAAAACACCGAATCGTAAATTTTACTTCGTGTGATGTAGTCAATAAAACCGGAGTCGGGTCATAGGCTTTGTCAACGTCTTATACGAATGACATATCGCTGGCCAAAAATTCTGATTTTTAGATGAACACCCAGTTATATTATTAAATTTAATTAATTAATTGTGACCAACCGATGATTCGGTTTCAATATCGACCAGTTTCGGTCGAAATTGAAATTGGTTGAAACCTCGACTCAGCTGGACCTGCGGTCGGGATGTGTCAGATTACGTTCGGCTGTACTCGGGTGCATCTTACGGCTCTTGTCTCGACCGCGTGGCCTGAGACCTGTGACCTTTGGTTTTTAATTCTTGCATTTTTGTAATTTCTTTACCGTTTAGTTTATTTATTGAGTTATATATTCGATGTGTTCTGCCCATTTAAAATATTTATCAAAAATTATTCCCATTTTTTTTTATATAGTGTACTGATTCAAGTATTTCAGAGCATATTTTTAATAAAATGTATATTTGATTATGCATCATTGCTTGACATACTTTTTTCCAAAAATAATTTATTCTTTGTCAGTCATTCCCAAACTGGTCAATATCGACCCCCAGGGTTAGACTCCGACCTGCAAGGGGTCGATGTCAATAAAAAAAATCGGGGCGCATAAGATGTAAATGGGGGTCCATCAAAGTGCATTTTATTTATTCAAGCCGTCACCAAAATGTTGGCTTCCCGAAAATATTCACCTAACACAGATAGCACTTTTCATGGCATGCATTGCGTTTTTTGTGAATTTATTTTATCTTAAAATATCCGCATTTTGTGTGCTTTTAGTTTTTTCATTCTAAAAAAAATCCATTTTAAGTGAGTAGCTCTGTGTAGCTTCAAAAATCCATTTAAAATTCATGAATTTGAAACAAAAAAGTATTATGACGGCAAAGGGTCTACCCAAAACAGAAAAAATCAGCAGGATAAAAAGAATACCCCATGTTCACCAGATTCCTGACTATAAAAGAAATTGAACAACGTTGCAGCATTTACTTAAATTTAATCAATTTAAAAATAATATGTTTACTCCACTAAATATATATTTTTTTATCTTTCGGGATACGAGTTCAATATGAGCTATTAAGTAAAAAAAACACTCGTTTCAGATTCTGGTTATATTTCACAAACAGAACTATATTCCTCATTCCACTCGAATACTGGCACAGGTCGAGCCGATCGATCCACTAAACAAATAAATTATTCAATAAAAATCAATAAACCCTAGGTAGGTGTCTATTTAAAATAGGTCTTCGTCTGTTGGCTTTCCTGTAAATACAAAAAAATAAACGGTATAACATTAACTGCAAAGTGCAAACATCCATATTTATTTAAATGTACATTTAGTACTATGTGTACATGAGTAGATTCGGTTTTTTTAATCGAGGACGTGGGGGCTGCTAGTTCCACAAATCGACACCTTAATAGCCAGTCCGAGTTGGCAAAGATTTATAACTGCTCTGCCCGTTCAGCGAGGAATTCATTGTCCCGCCCATAAATTGTGCAATTCCAGCGGGCAGCCGTTTATATCACTTACTTTTATGCGGCCGGCTTCAGTAAACACGACGCGGAAAAAATCGACTGCCCTAAATAAAGGCTTTCGCTTCTAAGGTTACAATTTATTCCTCCTGCCTCTTTTGCGAGATACGAATTTCTTTTAAGAGAACATAATTTTTATTTACTTTATTTATTACAAATCATACATGCGTGTCTACTGACGTTAGATCGCTTAGAAAACTTAATGATGTTAATTTACCTTTTCGTAATAGTTAAAATAATTACAATTTCATTTATTTTAATTTCAATGTTAGTTATTTATTACATTAAGAAATATTAAATATTAATGCGTATATATAAAAATAATAAATAAAACTCAATTAAATTAGGTGTTTATATATAAATAATATATAGTTATACATAAAGTAACTAGTAAAGTCTAATAAGTCTAAGTAATAAAGTCTTATTTTATCTTATTTTATTTTATTTTATTATATTTTATCTCTAATTTTTAATATTTTTAATATATTTATATTTTCGACACTTGACACTTGTGCAATATTTACACACATGTCCACCCTCATTCCAATATAACACCCACCCTCTCACTCACTTACACTCACACAAACACACTAGTATGTATTGTACGTGTATTTAATGTATTTCTGTGGATATCTGTCATTGGTTTTATTCTCTGTATATTTTATTTGTGGTATTTTTGTTAAATGTATTACTGTTGATATCCCCAATAAATAAAATAAAATAAAAAATAAAATAGTATCTTAAAAAAAATAAGATAATCTTTTAACGAAAAGCTCCCTCAGAGACGTGAAAAATATAAATATCGAAAGGAATATTGTTCAACATAGAGTTAGCGTTTTCAACATGCATAACAATTTGAAAGTTGGTCGTGTATATTGGGATGTGGAATAGTTTATGTTCACGCTGTTTCGGGTTAGTCCGGAACATAAAAGCTAACGCACCGCATAATTTCAGGGTTGTCGGCGGTACCGCGCAATAATCGAAAGAAACGCATCGTCAGATACACGTTACTTCGGGTCTTTAAATGCTGTTACCAAGCATTTGCTAGAAACACTCAGTAAAATAAAGCCATGGATAATATCCGCACTCTCTCACGTAGAGAAATCAAAGAAATTTCTTCTGAACCCTCTCCACCATAAGAGACCTTTAACTCACATGGTCCCCAAATCATCGAGCCACTCTCAAATCTACTTCGCACCCACGAGTTTTAAAGAATTTTCAGTACTCGTGTATCACTAAAAGCCCTGGCAGTGAGCATCGCGAATCCTAACATCTTAAACGAACGACTACAAACTGTTTCGACCTGATCATGAAATGTCGGGGAACTCACGAAAGAAATGCCTAAATCTTTAACTTCGAATTTCGCATAAGATTCTGGACATTCATTCCATGGCGGAAAATAAGCGTTTTATGGACCCTGCTGAAAGACATAACTAAGTATTTTGAAATATTCAAAAAAAATATTTCGTCTACCCTATTCAGATACGTTTATTTTATCTGCCTAGAGAGTACGAAAATCATCCAAAGTTTTTATCATCAAAAATTATTTCAAGTCATCCGCAAATAAAAAAAACACGAAACGACTACAACACGTTTAATATCAGTTATAAAAATAGAGAGCAGTAATGGACCTATTTTGGATACTTGGGGGACACCTGAGTAAGTAGTAATTTTTTTTTATGCAAACAAGAAATGAAAAACGTATTGATTTTGGTTTTAGAGGTAACTAGACATTAATTTTAGCACTCCATCCGAGAAACCGATCTCACTCTGCTTGTTTAACATAACATGATTGACTGTATCCAAAGTCTTTGGCAAAGTCTTTGTATGAACAGTCAACCTGATATCCTGCATCTAATGCAGCTGTAAAATAGTATTTAATATGATTAAATTTGTTCTAACCGAGCATGTTTTCCTGAACCCATGCTGTTCATCGATTATAAATGACTCGACTCGAGAAACGATGATTTTACTTATTAAAATTTCAAATACTTTGACTGATGCTGAAAGTACAGCTATAGGTCGAAAGTTTTCTACGGGTGACTTAGAGCTTGTGCACAGGAGTAACTTTAGTTATTTTCCAAATTTCTGGAAAGACTACAGTATTAAATTACAAATTAAAGAAAAAACAAAGAGGCCCCTTTTAAAAATCTACACATCCTATAAAAAAGAACGTGGGTAAAAAATCTAGGCCAAGAGAATTGATATCATTATATTTGTTTATGATCTCTGCTTCGCCTTTCTCATTAATATTAGTACACTGCTTAGCAGCCTTAACGTCAAGTAGCAGAAGTTCACTACTATATATAGTTTTGAAGTGACCTGCAAATGCTTCCACAATATCTGCGCCCCGAACAATTCAATCACCCCATGTCATGGTTTTAATATTTCCAGCGTTTGCTTTTTGAGATTTAATGAAATCCCGAAAATAATCCACATTCTCGAAAATATTGTTTTCCGTTTTGGAAATAAACACGACATTATGATGATGTAAGGTGTTAAAACAATACGTAATTGTCTGCAAATATTTAGATCCACTTAAAATATTGTTGATTAATCAAACTGGTTCAAGAAGCATAAAAATTGTAAAGTATTTTTAGACAAAGTATTTTTTAAAAATTACTTTACAAAAATCAACCTGTGGAAGAATAAAAAAAATCGAAATCAAGACGACTTATAATATATTATGTCATCTTGATCTCAATTTTTGATAACAGCCAATGATAAATAAACAAATTCTGTAAATGCCAAGACTTATAAATATAGTTATATTTGTTTACCATGCACCCGAAAACAGCAGATAAAACTGTGCTTTTTGCTGGATGTTTGTAGTTCCCATAATAAACAATGTAAAAAAATGACTGCTCTATTGCCATAATTCAGAAAAAAAATACGGGAAAACGTTATTATGAAGAAAAGTCAGACCGCGTTTCCCCTCAAGATAAAACAGTACTTGATATACTTTCAAAGTTTGCTTCATAATGCTTACACATAAAAGAAGAAATAGATTCGGTTTTCTTCAATAAAAGTATTCATCTAATAGTACACATAAACTCATGCTGAACCCCCTAAAATTATGACAGATAACTCATGCCCAACGCGTATTTAGTCATTCTTCAAGCGACAGCTGGTTTTGACGTGAGCTTGATATTTTATTTGAAGTCTGATTGTGCGTGAAATCGTGTAACAACTGTTCGAATAAAAGGAAAAGATGGTCTCACTTTTCGTTGATAAGTACAAACCATGTTTATGATTAAATTTCAAATCTAAAAATAATAAATATTCAAATACTGAACTTATGTAGTTATTCGAATACTGAACTTATGTAGTTAAGTAAATGTTTACATTTCAATTCCAAAACATAAGACAATTTGTTTTTAAATGTAGAATTCTTTTTGCAAATGTCAAACTCTGCTCTTTTTACCTACGGGGGTTCTTTTTATTCAGGAATGCGATTTTCAAAAATGTTTTGACTGTCAGTAAATATTTTTTTAGTTTTATCAAAAATCCAGTAAAAAGAAATAAATGGGTAGAAACTATGAGGAATTAAAAAATATATTCTGATTGAGATCTATAAAAAACCAATAAAATTTGTGAAAATTCAAAAACATTTTTTTTTTTTTTTAATTACATCATTTTAATTATTTTGTATATGCATTCTCTTTAAATGCAACCCTGGTGATGGTTGAAAAAAACACTTACGCTCCTTACTTTCTACTTAACAAATTGAAGATTTTCAAAGCTTACATGTGCTCGTGGCAAACGTCTACATTTTGCTGGAAACCGCATGTAAATCGGTCAGTCTATCGAGGACACACATACAAACATTGCACTTAATATTTATAGATTTTATTTATTTTCTCCTGTTTGAAAGAAAAAAGAAAGGAAGGCTGATCTGGGGTTATTATGTGTGCATCCGCGACGTAGGGATTTTTTTAAAACAAGAATCAACGATAAAAAAACAAAAAATATTTTTATTTTATTATGTTACTTTTCATTATTGTTTTAATATTTTAATTTTTACAAGTGAAATTATACGGAACGGCTTTTAACGGGTACGGATTTTTTCTTATCTTTTTTTCCATTGTATTTACTTATATGTCGAAAACTATAATTGGCTTACAATTTTGGTTTATTTGTAAATATTGTATTTTTTGTCACAATGGCTGTTGTTTTCTTTTAGTAAATAAAATTAGAATTATTTTTTTTTAAATACATATTGTATCCAATACGCAACTTGAGCCCTATGAAATTGAGACTTAACTCACGCCCAAACGCTCAGCCGTTCCCGGTACGTATTAAGTCGTTCTAACCATCGCGCGTCGGCGTCGGCGTCGTATCTTGAAAGCATGTAAAAACTGTTCGGATAAAAGTTAAAAAAATGGTGTAACTTATCATTCGTTTAAAGGTACCTAGGTATGATTGAATTCAAAATAAAAAATAATTTATTTTTAAATAGCAATTCAAAAAATCTAATATGGGTAGAAATCATAAGGAACTAATCTAATTGGGATTCATAAAAAAACGAATGTTCTTTGTGAACATTCAAATCCAATGCGAAAAAATAACATCCTTACAATTACTATAATTTTGAATTTTTGTTTATTCAGAAAAACAACAGCAATACAAAAGAATATATACAACATTATAAAAAAAAAAACATAAAATAAAGCCAAATCAGTTTTCCACTTAAATACAATTATAAAAATCCAGTTCAGTTAGTTTTTGTGTATAAGGATGCGTGGGTAAGTGAGTGAAGTGTGGTTTTGGTAGATATGTGAATATGTGTGTGAGTGTATATGAGTGTGAAGGTGGGTTTATGGACAGGGTAAGAGTGTGTTCGATATAAGTGAATAGAAACAACTTAAATTATTAATATAAAAATATTATTTTTTTATAAAGAAACCATTTTTTTTCACATAATTGTTTTTTAATTCTTGTTTTAAAGTGAGTTTACTGCAGTTAAATATATCTCTGTTATTAAAAATTCAATACAATTACGCGCCAAGCGAATCAGAGGAGAGTTCTGTGCATGGTTGGTGCGAACTGTAGGTACATGGAAAAGAGATAGATTCGTGTGACGGGTGCGGTAGCCAGGTACATTAAGGGCCAACTCAAGACGTTCATTGAGAATGTCATGTAAAATCCCTATATCTTATACCAAACGACGATTCTCAAGACTAAGTATATTATGTTTATGACAAGAAGTTTTATAGTTAAGGTCCGTAAATCTGGATCTCCAATTGAGATGTCTCAAAAATGTTTGTCGAATATTTTCAAGTCTTATCTTGTGTGGAATACTGAGGAGACCACATATTTAGTGTAATATGCAATCTCGTCGAATGCAGCTCAGATCGGATAATGAATAAAGCATTTACGTTCCTAACTTGTTTTCTATAGATCAGGTTGAAGATTTTAAGAGTTATAAATATGCCTAGACTAAAGCTCATCATTTTTCAAAAAAACCGTGCGTAAAAAGGTCTAGTAATTATTCAGCCTATCGAGGACACACATACAAACATTGCCCATATTAATTTACTAGGTATATTAAGCACTATCTTTGTTTCGATTAAATACCCGTTTGTACTTTTCAATCAATATTATAAATTCATTTAAAGACTAACTTTTCAACTTCAATTTATCTTTTTTTACCTGCACGTGCTCACAAATTAATGTTGAACTGAAATTTAACTTATATTAGTTGTAAGGATCGTTTAAACCTATTATTTGAGTCTAAGATCAAGGCAAATAGGTATAGTTAGGGTTGGATTAACTCAATTAGGAAATTACGCTCTTGAGACTGAAAAGGGGACACCACAACAACCCTGTATGGCAGGGGTCGTTAAACTTTTTACAAAAGGCTAAATCAACACTTGTACTCTGAACCGGCCATCAACCAAATAACGTTTGTTAGTTACATAGATTAATATATCAATATTTAAACAGAGATAAAATCATTATTTTGTGGTCAAAGATATATTTCATTGAGATGATGGAAATATTGATACACATGGATATTCAAGGGGATTACTATCTATCATAAGCTGATTTAATTGATCATTTTACACATAGTTTAAAAATAAATTATAGGAATTCTTGCGTGCTTGTGATTTACCAAAATACTTTTACTTTTGGTTCATTTTCAGTGTCGCGATAAGGCAGCGTTAGAACTTCGAACCTCTTATCCGCGAGTCCGTGGCACTTCCAGGACCATAACCCGTTTCTGTCTAACATTCACTCTTTTTTGAGATTGAGACAAATCTACAAAGATTTGGACAAATTCAAAATATTGATGTAGATTACACACACCTGTCTTATAAAGGCAGGCAAAAAATTGTAACGAGTGTTGCTGCGAGCTTGTTTTTGACAGTTTAAAAAAAATATAAAGCAAACATTTCTGTTTGTTCTTTTCAATGATTGTGTGTAAAAATATAAATTTTATTTATTAAAAACCTATCATGAAATTCTAAAAACATTCTTGATTTTGTGCTGCACAAGCCTTATGCACGTTTAAATAAAAAAAAAATCTTGTTTTTCGGAAAGTTTTGAAATACATTTTCTCTTTAAAAACATGTATAATTTATTAATTTCTAATAAAGTTTTTATATAGAATTCTTTGATTAATAAATTTAATTATTATGTTCTGATTTTTTTAATGTTAAAAACTTAATAGAGGTTTTTGAGAATTTAATCGAGGGTACCGTGTCGGACACTATTTAATATTTATATATATTTATTAATTTATTTTTTTACGCCCATAAGGCTTTAATAAACATAGAAGTTAAATGAAACATGAGTGTATAAACAACTTTATTTTTTTAAATTCTATATAAAATAATATCTCATCTAGTAATAATAATATTCTAATAAATTAATTATTATGTAATCCAGTTAGAATCTAGTTGCGATTAAAATGTATAATTTTACGATATTGTACGAAAGTATATTTTTTATTTAATATCTGAATTTTATCTTGATGTTTGAAAGTCTGACACACTCCGCTCCTATTGGTTAATTTGGTTCGGTAAGTGTCATTATCTGTTGCACGTGTAATTTATTTCACAATTTTCCGACTGACTTTCAATTTTCACCGACTAACTTTTTTCATATTGAAACCTATTTTCCTACTTTTTTTATGTTTTTTGTGTAAAATCTATTTGTGTTTATAATTTGTGTAAAAGGTTGGCGGCTTCCGCGGCGAAGTCGAGCTCTCGGGGCGTCCGCAGTCGTTCTAGGAAAAATCGGCCGGTCGGATCCAAACGCGCGAATGTTTGAATCTGACCGGCGCGGCGCGGCGAGAGATGCAAAAGACGATTCCGAACGCACCCGAAAGCCGATCTCACTGCCGTCTTCACCAACTTTCATGTTTTTTAAAATCTGACAATTTGGCATAAAAAATGTACACTTTCTGAATTTTTAATTTTCCATACGCTATGCGTCCAGGCCTGGCGAGCTCTATCTGAGGAAATCGAGAAGCTTTACATTTTAACCTACCTGGTTTTACCGAATTCATTTCGACATTTTTGTTGATTTTATTCTGGTTAACTCCATGTTTATCCGGTTCCCCAAGACAGCCCTTTAATAAAGGAAAGGTTTTTCTACTTCAATAGCTGGCCGGGGACTGGACTTTATAAATCTCATTCAAATATTCTTTATTTATGTAATTTTCGTTTTTTTATGTAGTGTCTTAGGTAGGTGTTACCAAAAATTTTAAAACTTTAAAACACACTTTTACAATTTTTGATTTGCCCCGTGAGCAACTGCAGCACGATGCAAATGTATTGTCAATTTTTTACATTATTTATTTAAAATTAAATCGTTACCTTCGGCCAGCTCCTCTCCATGTTCCGTAGATCGTCGAGCGCTCCGCCTTGCAGTTGTAGCTAACCACGTCTAGAGCCTGACCGAAGGTTCCTCCTGCTTGCAGACCGCTGTGTACGCCATGCTCCAGGCGGGGTTATCTTAGGGACAAAGCAGCGAGGTTCTCCACTGCAGGCCTCCGAGCTGAAGCAGGGTTTGGCGATCGACCTTCCTAGGGACTGCGCAACGGCCCCTGACTGCAATCTATATCTGATAACTCTATTACCCCTCTCGGAGAGAGAACGTAGGGAAGGTCGTAGCCCTCTGCACAGTCCCTGTATTCATCTCACGACGGATCACAGGGTCCTGCCGTTGCTAGCGACGCGCCGTCTCGGTTCCGGACTTACAACTCGAAACCAGGAATTGGAGCAGTAGTCGAACAGGTGATTTATTTCCATAGCCCGCCTACTGGCTGTCCGCGACCTTTCCTGCCGGGCGCGCACGCGCGTCGGCAACAGGTGTAAAACACCATATTATTATTCCTTTCGAAGAAAAAAAGTATTTTCCGAAATGAAAAGTACGTAAGTAAAATTAAAAGTATTCAAATCTTAACTAAAGAATCATGCAATACACTCTAATGCTTTATTCATTGTTTTTTTAGTATATTAATATTTAAAAATGAAAAATAAAAAAATCCCTTTTTTTTACCAAATAAAAAAAAAAAAAAAGTTTTTTACCAAATACGTTTTTTAAATGTTTTTAAAATTATGAATATTACTTAAAAAAACATTAATATGAATATATTATAACTGTGGTAAAACTTTTCGATTAGGAAAAAAAACGTATTTATTGTTTTATAATAAAGACTACTTTTGGTGAAAACGTAGTGATAATGTGCACGAGAAGAATTGCGTTATTTTAACTGTTGCAAAACGTAAATTAATAATTAGATCAATGAGAAAGGCATTACAAAACAATAATGTACAAGAAACAAGGAAGTAAGTACATAGTTCAAAATAACAAGTTATTGTAACGTGTAGTAATTTAGGTAGAATGTATATTTTGAAGTACTAGCGGTGAAACGAATTTTTTTTAAACTCACTCAAAATCAAATAACCGATTTTTTATGATATGCGAGTATAATATATAAAATATAACATCAGCGCTCAGGCCGTAGTTTGCCGAACCCTGTTGTCAGACTTAGTTACTATAAGATATCAAAGTGTGACATTAATGTCAGATAAATTATCCCCATTTGTTCTTTGATATCTTCAATATATTTTTTATGTTAATCTCTTTGTCTGATTTAAATGGAAAGCTTAAATTTTTTTATTTCACGACTTCTACTACTACTACTACTCTACCACCATGTCATTTCACCGTAGGGATAGGCTGAGAGGGTGGACTGCTACACACGTCTATCTTCATTTCTAGCTTTTTTCACAATCATACATCATACATGCACACATACATTTATACATTCATACAAATGCCCTCCAGTTGTGAGTGCTTTTGAGGTGATCAGATTTATTTCAGTGTTTGCAATGTACGAAGGTTATTTGTTTCAGGTTCCAACTACTTAGGTGACTGTAATTAGATACGATCTTCTTTATTACATATGTTCTTTTATTAAGCGATGCTAAAAAAAATAAAATCAATAACAATAAAAATTGAAACAGAAAAACAAAAAATAAATTACAAAATACAAAAAAAATCGAGATAATTAAAACAGACATTATCTCCATTTAACAATTTACAAGCTAAAAGGTCTACATTTTACGGACCAGCTCATCATCTTCTTATATGCATTGCAACTGACAAACATGTTACAAAAACACTTGGGGGCCAATACTGTAAAATGCCTCTGAAAATAGCAGTTCTATATTATTTAAAGGATATTTTGTTGAGTTATATGCTTTATTAAAAGCCAGAAGGAAATTAAACCGCCCTGACATAAAGCTGTCCGAGAGTTAGCTCAGTGACTCACATAGAGTATCTGAGGGGCACCGGGGTGGTTGTTTTAGCATTATTGTAAATTTTTTTTTTTGAGAATATCTAATGGCTTATCCAATTTATACATGACGCGATCGATTAAAACAGTGTAAAATTATTTAATCTTTTAACTTATTTACTTATTTAATCGCTCTGGAATCTAAATCTTAAACACCTCACAATGCGTAGAATACATGTATCAATCTCCTGAGTTTTTTTGGAAATAATTATACCAACAGTGGCAGTCAATTATTTATCCCAGATGTTTTAATTCGTGATTTTTTTAAAGAGAGAATATGTATACACTGGATCCTGTCCAGGAGTTGGGTTTATATCATATGTGCGAAGCAGTATGTTCAGAGATACATCCGGTTGGGTAGATCCACTGAGGCTAAATGCAATGCAATTACACAACATTATTTTTGGTACGTGTACTTATACACACACAAATCTGGATTTTCTCCCAAGGGGGAGTAGGTATATATTTTTATTTATATCCAAAAATCAAAAAAAATGTTACCTGTGTGGATATTCGCTAATAAGCGGAATGGGGAATGTTGTAGTACCTACTTAAAGTGGCCACTAACCCAGCCAATGAAAGGTCATAAGCCCTGTAAACGCTCGAATATCCATAATCCTGAATTTGAAAAAAATCTACCTCATCTCTGTAGGGATATAAATAAAAGCAATGCAATTAGTTTTTTCTAAATTTAGGGAAAGCGAATTTATACCCAACCACTTTCTCACTATTTCCATTCCTGCTGTGGCCTCACAGAATATATCATCTCACGAACATTCATAAAAAACAAAGGAAGTATCATATACAAAAAAAAAATTCCCGTGTTTCAGAGGTGAATATCATAGACAAAAAAAAGTAATGAACCCAGTAGTTTACAATAGGGAAGTATCACATACTACAATTACCGATAAAAATCAATGAAATTGATTAAGAATAATTAATTGTATTTTCAAAATCAATATGGATATTGTAGAGAAATGTTTTCATACATGAATGTAAAAAAAAAATTCAATAAAAATATGTTAGTAGAAAACCGCGACGTATTGGGCTTTGGTTGTTGTGACGTCAACATTTGTGAAATTGTTCTACACAAAGTTCAATGGCGAGACAAATAAACATTAATCGTGACGTATTAGGGGCAGGCCAATGGATGACCGTTTTTGCGGGAATTCAAAATTACAAATTTAAAAGTGTTTTTTATGCAAAAAAAAATGTTTTTACTGGACAGTATTTCATAGACATTCATTACTTTCAAAATGTAAATAAAAACGCGACATTTCCCTATTGGATGACTTTTGCTTTTAGTTTATTTTTCTGTGTCATCCAATATTCTTCTGGTTTCTGTACTTATACAGTTATAATAACCATTGTCAAAAGCTTTACTCATTTCGATGAATATTGCCATAGTTTTACTGTTTCCATCTCAACATCCAAACAGTGTTTTCGATAGGTTTGCTATTAATTAATAGTAAAATATATTTCACAAAATAACATAGCTGCTGTATTTTGACTCACATCATTTGGTTTTGCGAGCTGAAATGTATTGTTAATCAAACACATAATTTTCAGCAATATTTTGGTGTGCCCAAAGATTTGAAGAAAATCGCTGGAATCAATCATCCAAAGAGTTTATGAGAGATAAAAACTCCTTTCTGATAAACAATACGACTTAAAAGTTGTTTTCGTTACTCGCTTATCTGAGTCAATATGTAAAAAAAAATGTAAATATTTTTACTTAAAGATGAAGCGAGCACTAAAACTGACGCATTTATTAAAATAAACAATAAATAAAATATCTAGTGTAAAGTCTACGTTATTTATTTACATTGTGGTGAAATTAATGATTGATTTACAAATTATTTAGTTTACATTACAGCGTTATTTATTTTCAACTACGAATTTCATATTAAGAATATCTTACTCGCGTCTTCAGGATTTCCCAAATATTTGTCCGGGATTGCCCAATTTAAAACTAGCAGATAATTATTTTTTCGGGTGTAGTTAGTATGTTTTACTCCTGATATTTTTAGCGGACTATTTTGATTGGCGGACTATATTAGGACTACGTTATTTTGGTTAGTTAAAATGCAGGCAAATAATTTGCAGTTTTACACTAGTACGCGCTAACTAGCTAGCGCGTCCAACAACAAAGCGTTAAAATAGTTCAAGTGTTGAAACACATATTTTTTATTGTCACCACTTGCACTTTGTTGAAAATAAAATAAAACATGTCAATTAAATAATAAATGAATATGTCCTTCATTCGATTTGAAATGTTTACAAAGTGCGAATATTCGAAATTGAGAGTATAAAACAACGGAAAAAAAATTCCGCTGCACACGTACATATATTGATTTATAGTTTATATTATTAATACTAAAAATGTTAGAAGTCTTTATTAAAAAAATCGAGGTGTATTTTTATGAACTCATTTCTCAAACAAAATAAGCCAAAGTAGAATGTTTATATTCTATTTGATCCACTGCATTGTTCAATTTAATTCGGAATTACTCCAAACGTGAGTATTTCCCTAATAACATTACCCACACGGTTAACCTTGAGATTAAATGTACGATGTACGTGTCTTGTGCGACTTAAGGAAGTTCTTTACGAAACAAACCACGTAATAAACAAGCAGAGCCATCTGTGAATCTCAATAACAAATCCAGGAACAGAAAATCCAACCGAGAGATTATATAAACGGATATACATAAGTTTAAAAAATCCAATTTGTTTAAATATGATACTGATTTATTTATTTATTCATATTTTTTGCTGACAAACTATAATTAATTATAAAAATAATGTGACCTCACTTGTGTTTCCCGTGCCGAGAACACTTAACAATATATTTTTTTTAAATTACATTTGAAAATAAACAAAGAAGACTACCTTAAAAAAACGAAGATAATTAACAAATATTTAGACAGTTTTCAAAACAAGGTATTTATGTACATTTATATTATTTATATTACAAAATACACAATGAAAATAACAAAAACCTAACATAAGCTATACACTTGTGGAGCAGTTGATTCAATATTGCTATGGGCGAATGAGACAATCAATTTTACTTCTACCTAGCTCCACTATCCTTTTTTACAGCCTTTTTACATATTTTCTCGTTACTAATTGTTTTAATAGATAGTGGAAGTAGGTTATGGATTTTAATTGAATAATACTCAAAATCCCTTTGTCCGAAAGTGGTTTTAGTTTGTATTTGTTTAAGTTGTCTTTGTGTTGAGAATTTATTATTTGAATGTGATGTATTGTGGAGGTTATGTTATGATGATAGTAAAATAAATTATAAGGTAGGTGCCAACGTCTGAACAAGAAAAAAAATAAAACTTAGTCAATTAAACAATGATATCATCACATTTTTTCCATCAACTCTTGTGTCCGAATGTAAAATATGTCATTACGGTTGAAAAAGACGTAAACCGTATTTTTTGTAATAAAAAAAGATCAAATTTCAGTTTGACCAAAAAATTTTTAAAAAAGTTGATTAATTGTTTCCATCACTAATGACAAAAAAAAATGCTTTTTTAGGTTGAATAACTCAATCCGATAAATCTCACCCGTATTAAAAAAGGTTTAGTCTCTCTTACTTCACAATCATCAATAGATGCAAGAGTTTAAGAAATATAGATGTTTATGTTACACATATGTGTGTAAAGTGGCCACATAAACCAGCTAATGATAAATCACAAGTCCCGTAGATACCTAGACTTTAATATTCTCCTCTTTAAAATATTATTCATCTTTGTTGTAATATGTTAGGAAAAATAAGGTAAAACAACCCAATTTGTGCAATTTTTCAATTGCGACAGTTATTTCATTTTAAACTTTTTATGGGCCCTGATTACAATGAGAATTTATCTTCAATTTAATGTACAAAGTAAAATTTAGTTTTCTGTCTGAAAAGCAGAACAGACATACAAATTTTTCTTCTTTCCATGTTCAATTTCTGGTTACCGACGAAGATACTTTAATTTTCATACAAATATGCACACTTTCGTATATAAATATCGATATAAGTTTGTACTATCCTTTAAAGATAGCCGTACATAATCGCGGCCATGGTACAAATTTGAAGTTTACGGAAATTTGAAAAAACGTATGCTAATTTTCTCATATCAAAGATATGACGCAAACTTAGAATCATGTCACTACCGACGTAATTTACCCGTTTTGCTGAATAATCGATAGTTTATTTTTAAAAGATTTGAAAATGAGTAAATAAACCATAAATAAGTAAATTAAGACAAATATAAGAAGCTTTTTTTAGCAACTTTCATAAAACTAATGCTTATTTACATTAACGCGTGTATAAAACAGAATCCAAATCCCAAAATCCCTTGAAAAATATGAAGCGATTTATGTTATTGCGTAATGATACAATATTTTTTTTCAACAAAAAGCGACATTTGCGTATCTGGGTCGAGACATTTTTACCCGAAATCCTGTTTTTGATTGCATTTTGACGTTGATATTTCGACGCTTCTGCTCTCCATTTCATTGCCACAGCTGGGACCTGCTTCGCATCTCAATGTAGGAATATAGCGCTAATGATGTACATTACTTATAACTTTTCTGCGGCCATTTCCGCGCCATCCGACCTTTTAATGTTTAAATGCGTAATTCTTGACGCAGAGCACCGCCTCTCTTGTGAACAATGTGCGAACGAACAATAGGACGAGTTTATTTAAGAAAAACTCGTAATACAAAACGTTCCTGGCGTACCTTGTACGCGGATACTGTCGGTTTATTATTACCTTTATTCCGGATTAGAATCCCTTAAGCAAAAAAAGTACAATATTATTCGGGTTAACGCCACAAAAGTTACGTAAATGTAAAGCTTACAAATAAATGATATGATAAGCCACTTTGGCAACACAAGAATGGGGTTTATACCGTTTACATAAATATTTAAATAAACAAAATACTGTTTATTTCAGATAATTTATTTAAACCAAATGTATCATTAAATGCACAATTTAGCGTCAAATAGTGCATTTTAATAACTGTTAGTAAGACTAGCAATAATATATTTTTAAAAAAAACGAAAAATAAATATGGTTATAATGGGTGCTAATGCTCTTTACTTGTATTTATGTAAGATTTTATCTTTAATCCGCGTCTGTCTGAGAGTGGTGATCACGCCCGACTCTAGGCATGGCTCGTCTGTGGACATTCTTCCTCCATCTGGAACGGTCTTGTGCTGTTCTGTAGATATTGTTTATTATGATAATTTATTGACCATGTTCATCTTGTCGGTTGACGTCCACGCGACCTTGTCTCTTTGATAATTCCCAGCAACATAGTTTTTTTTTCCAAATTATTGGAGTTCCCACTGGAAATATATCCAAAGAACTGCAAGATTCTTTTCCCGAGCATGAATGTAAGTTTTTCTATTGTGTCTAGTTCCAAAAGTAAAGATATATTTGTACGTCTGGCTTTTCACGAAATTCGCCGCTAACACATTTAGAAAGTTTAGATTTTTTATTTTTAGATTATCGAAGTATCCAACACTTTACACCGTACATGTACACTGAGAAAACCAAGGCCTTTGCCAGTCTCTTTTTGGTTATACTGCGATTCTTCCAAATTTTTGTCATAGCACTTTGACAATATCAACACGTCGCCGTATTTCAACATCACACCCATCACCATCGCTGATAAGAACCTAGATAAATAAAGTTGTTAATTATTTCATTGTTTTTGTTTTCTCAAAGATAATGATGCTACTTTATTAGCTCGATCAATGGCCATAAGCTTAGTTTTGATCATATTCATTGAGAGTTACAGGTTTGAACTTACAGCATCTGTTCGGTCAATTAATCTTTTCAATTCAATTTCTGACGATGCAATAAATGTAGTGTCATCAGCATATCTCAGATTAGATGACTTCCTTCCTCCAATTGTAAAGCCTCTTATCCAGCCGTTAAGTACCTTTTGAGTGATGTGTTCACCATATGTATTAAACAAAACTAAAGACAAATGCAGCTCTGTCAAACACTTTTTTGAACGGGGAAGTTATCTGATAGTTAATTGTTAAAATTCACAATTGCTGAACTTTTATTGTTAAGGGATTTTATCAGGTGAATAAGGTGTTCTGGTGGATTTCATTGAAGACAATCCTTAATTTTCTCCAATTTACACAATCAAAGGCAATTTTATTATCAATGAAACCAAGAAACACTGGTTTGTTGAATTCTCAGCTATTTTCGATAATTTGCCCAACCTCAACTGCTAAATATGCAGAAAAATTTTACTTGAATGCGAGGTGAGTGCAATCATCTTATAGTTGTCGCATTTCACCGTTGCACACTTTTTGTGTAGTTGGCCTAAAACAGATGAGATAAATTGAGTTTACCCTGAAGATGGCTCCCGCAATGGTAGCCGAAACGTCGGAAAAAATCCAACACACACGGTATCACCCAAAAAAAAACTAATTCATAACAGTGACCGTTAAAACCTTCGTACCTAGATGATGTACAGTGTTTTGCCTATTTTGCCCAGTTTCCTATAAAATTACAAATTGAATGTATTGCCTGGTAACCTTTTGTCTCCTAAGTGTATAATAAATTCAGCTGGTATTCCATCTGGTCTGGCTGTTTTATTTAACTTGCGATATTTAACGAAATTCTTCACATTTTTTTTTTAAACATTGGGCTTTTATTCTTGATCAGAGTATAAAAAAGAGTTTGGATCTCTCATATATCATATAAAGGGTCATAGTAAAGGTCAGAAAAATAATCTTTCCATCTATTGAATACAAAGAAGATTTAATTTGGGTATAAACCATTTCAGTTTTTATGGTCCATTTTCGGCACTTGCGTCAAGATTCGGATTTCTTTAACAGGTCACTGGTTTCAAAGCAAACAAATGGTGTTAATTATTTCCGTCTTGTATTTTCTGCAAGATCTTTGTACGTGGTTATTTATTTCTGCGTAAGCTTGCTTTTCCTCTTCTGCGTTTTTAAAGAGATCCCATGTCTGTTCAGTTAACCAATGTTTACGCTGTCTTGTCTGCTCAGATACACCACGTTCACTACCGCAGCAGTATAGCAGATAATGGCTTTAAGTCTCAAACATTTTGTTCTAAGGTCTGGTTTGGTTGAAACTAATTTAGCCTCTTTTGTATCAAATATTTGTACTTTGTTTATTTTATACAAATAAATAAAACAGCCCAAAATAAATGTATAAACTTAAGTTTTTTTTTTAAATTCTATACAGATCTACTTTTATACACTGTAACCCTCTAAAAAAAGAGATTTACGCTTGTGCTTGGAGAGTGACTTACACTATTGTAGTTGTTTTTTTATAAGAGTTTATATAATTTTGAATATACGAGTATATGAGAAAAAAAAATAATAACAAAAAAAAAAGAAAGAAAAAAACATTAAATAATGATACATTCATACTAATTAACATTTAATGCAGTTTTTACACGTGATAAAAAAAAATCTTTAGATTTAGTTTAAATTTAATTATTGATATATTATATTTAACTGTTTTTAATTGTTTTTAGTTCACTGGGGAGATTATTATAATTTTTTACACCTTTGAAGACAAAGCTATTTTGACCATGACTTATGCTCCATGAATATTTTAAGAAACGCTTTTCACGTAAGCATTTAAAACTTTACAAAAATAAAATTACGGATGGGCTTTTAAAAAAAATGACAAAATTAGATATCGCACGATAAACTTACCGACGACGTGCATGTAGCTCGACTTCATAGCTGTGTGGAATGAAGGCGCATCCGCCGACACCTCACAGCGGTAGCGGCCAGAGATGGGCGGCGTCACGGAGCGGAGTACCACCACCGAGGGGCCGGACCTTCCCAACTGTGGAATATTCAGCCTGTAAGTGTTAATACTACATTAAACATTATATGCACGTGTATTAGCTGCGTGGAATAAAGGCGCATCCGCCGACACCTCATAGTGGTAGCAGCCAGAGATGCGCGGCGTCACAGAGCGGAGTACCACCATCGAGGGACCGGGCCTCCCCAACTGTGAACTATTCAGCCTATCTTTAAGTATCCAATATTGTTAAGTGAGATTGAATGACGACACGACTTGACTACTGTAGCTATATAAATTAATGTGTCCGCTCACAACTCAAATTTAATGTTTTTTTAAATTTTAATTCGAGGAGGTATGTAATTCACTATTTTCAAACAATTTCCGAAAAATTGTTGTAAAGGCGTGTAAATATCACTCAAATACTTACTTTACTTATGTTTAGAAATGTAATTTTTCATTAAAATTCTTTACTAAAGCAGTTCAAACATCACAAGCAAATGTTTTGGGCTTGCTCTAGATTACATTACACTAAAAGTAAAAGAAAATTTACACTTTAATACCTTCGGATAATGTTTTAAAAAAACCGTCGTATGTTGCAACATCTCTCTTAAGGTCTAAATTAGTAACAATATGCAGGATAAGATCACGGCTGTTTTCCATCACATTTATTTCAAGTTAAATGTAGGAACTATCCAATCAGTGATTCTGGTGAGAATATTGGTGATTTGAACCATTTAATTTTTTATTGTCCTGATGGAAACGTCTCCAACGGAAACCGGAAAAAGTATCCATTTACGTGGCTCTAGTATGAGAATGAAACAAATTATGTAATTGTTATTGAAATAGTAACAAAATTTATAGAAAAATCTGAAAACATTAAATGTAGAAAAAATACGGCGTTTTCATTCAAAAAATCATAATCTTTTTGATGCTGCGCCGAGTAAATGCACAAATGTTGTTGTTTATAAATGCAATAAGGATAAATCTATCCCACTTGTAGAAAAAAAAAATCTCGAAGACCATTCCGAAAAATGATAATTAATAGTATTGATAAACAATTCACCACCATTATCCGCTAGGGAAGAAAAAAAAAACAAAATCAGATAATTTATCAAACTCTTCAGTTTTTTTGCATCTTTCTGGTACTTCTTCAGATGGGGAAAAGTACTACTATTATTAGTATTGCATTTATATGAAGAAGACGTTTTGTCAACTTGCATATGGTAATAATCAAACCCAAAACCAAAACACAATCAATTTCGATAATATTTATCAGATAAGTGATAGTTACAAGGTTTGATACAGGGTAGCAGTTGCAAGCGCATCCACTACCCTAAAACCTGTTAACTCTGTTTTAAGAAATAATATTTCTTATTTATTTGACCACAACAAGCTGAGAAGAGAAAAAATGGGAGCCAGAAATATTTTAATAAAAAAAACCTAGTATTAAAACATTTTACTGCATCATAAAGAGCAAAATTAGTGCATTGACTTAAAGCTTTATTTTCATTTTAAAAATATAAAAATCATTAGGTTAATGAATTAGTTGCTGTTGTAATTTTGCCCATCCTGAGATCTTTTACTGTCAACGACTGTAAAATAAAAGAACTTTGTTGCAAAAGAATCATAAAATCTCATTTTTTAATTACTTCAGGATTAGGACTAATATGAGCATATTTCACTCATAAATAAACTTTAAAAGCGATAATTGACATGGTTTGCTTAACCGGCATGATACAGACCTTGTTTTGACAGAACTACCGCTTTTGCGAGCCATAACGTCAGAAGTATTAGTGTAACAAGTACACAAAGACAATATAAAGGTGTTGGACTTTTTGAAGATTCCTTGTCACACACAATCAGCGGAAAGATGTCTTGGGGGGAAAAATGCGAGAAGTTTTTATTTGCGCCTCACAAAATTCGAAAAAAGTGATGTCGACGTTCAATTCTAAGAAAGATTTTGAATTTAGTTAGTTTGCTTTTTTGCATGTACTTTTATAGTTATATGTGTAAAATCTGATTTTTTTATTTTATCACCCATTAACAACCTTTAGAAATTCTAATAACTACCTTAAAAACGCATTCAAAAATTCACATTTTTGTCTCCAATATGCTATTTTTGGTATTTTTATGTTCGTCTAGTTTGTAATTAATTTATTTTTATCTTGCGTTTTTATTTTGCAATGTATCAACCAATTAATATTATTCTGTTCTTTGAAAAAAAAAAAAAAAACTTTTAAATTTTTTTTTTGTAATTTTTCCTTTCGGAGCAATAATTTTCTTATTTTTTTATTGAAATCCTTTTTTCAAAGAAGATTTTTTAAAAAGCTTTTTGTTACTTTTCTTATTGCCTGATACAAATTTTGAGACCTATTACACCAAAAACAAGAATAGCGTAATTTTTTTGTATGGAACGTGACACACCCTAATACATAAGCATTAATGCTCGTGTATTTATTGCATCTAGTATTCGCCAAACATCAATCTAACTAGGCAGTATCTTACTGATTGATTGATAGATGAATTATGTTTTTAGTTGACGGGTTCCGAACTGGTGGTACTAATACGGTATTCATACATTCAGGGGGAGGCGGAACGTATTTCACAAGTCATGAAATAGACGTGGGCTTTCACTAAGGCTAGGTTAACGTTCGCTTTGTAGTGTTGGTAAAAATATTATTCTGATTAAAATAATAAATCTTATGTCAAACGTACATTTTTATCATAAAATTGCTTTTAAATTATTTTTTTAAATAGTTGTAGATAGGTTACGACGCTGGCTCTCTATGATGTTATTAATATTTTATTTATTTATTTATTTTAAAGAAACAAATAGTCGACAATGATATAGTAACTTTTTTTTTTAAATACAGTTTAAAGACAGACCAGCAAAGTTTCTAAATAAAAATCATGCATATTATTAAATTGTGTTACAACAAAAGGATATGTTTATGTGTATTTGTATGAGAATAAGTGTAGATGTGTGTTTATGTGTATTAGTGTGGGAGTAAGTGTTCAGGAGTGTGCATCATTAAATAGTAAGTGAGATCGTATCGCAGCCAGAAATAATAAGTCTTAATTTATTTTTAAATAAATTAAGTGGCATGTAAAATATATCAATAGATGAAATAAAAACATTATAGTTAGAGCAAAAACGATAGAGGAAAGAGTGTTGTGCATAGTTAGTGCTACAGACTGGCAAATGGAATAAATACTTATTTCTTGTCACGCGAAAGGGGACATTGGGAATAATTTTGGAGAGTAGGTTAAAAGAGTCTAATTTATTATTTAATAATTTATGTAAATGCATAATTCAGATACAGTGCGTCTATTTTCAGGTGTAAAAAGTCGAGTCATATTAACGAATCAAAAGATTTTTACGTATGTTCTAGTTTTCACAGTTCTAGTGAAATTAAAGCAATTATTTATTGCACACGGCGGCATATTTCTGCGTCATATTGAGTTATGGTGAAAGCCATTTAGAGAACGAAGGCACGGAAGGCAATTACCCACCAATTGAATTATCATTTTCTTCGCGCATGCGACGTGATTACATAAGTATACGTCATTAGTTACTCGTTTCAGCGATTGCGATCGAATGACAGTTAATTAAAATGTTCACGTAAACCAAAAAATTCAAAGAGTTTGAACAGCAGAAAAAGATTTAAAATCTTTTTTAGCTATATTCTGTGAATTTAAAGAACTCCCCTTGTGTTTATTATACTCGGAATACAATATACATTTTAATTATCATAAATGGAGTAAAGCATTATCACTTCATTATATGATTACATAGATAAAACCTTAAGCACTCATAATTATTTTTTTTATGGTGAGATTTAAAAAAAAAACTGTTGTTTAGTAATATTGGTTTATTTATAAAGTGTATTTAATACCATGTGCACAATTTCTTTGCTTATATATTTAAACAAAAACTCTTTTTTTCATCAATGTAATTAGTGGGCAATCCCACTAACTTTTGGCTAACGTCGGAATATATTTTGGCCTATTCTTTAGTACGTATTTTTTTCTTACTGTTTTGATGTTGACCATAAATCGATAGCTCGGTTCCATAGAGATACAACTAGAAAATTTGTGGCTTTGAGATTTATCCATTATTTTAAAAAAGCACTTCTTTTCAACTCTACAAAAGTACAACTCAAAAAAATATTGGTTTTCTCTTGCTAGACACGTGTTTTCATATGGAAATAGATAAACTAAGCTATTTTTTATTTCCACAAAGATACAACTCGGGTTATAGCCTTATGGAAATGCGAATTAGTTAATTATGGCGCTCCATAGAGAAACAACTCAAACGACAGTTGACAATAAATTCGCAGTTTTGCGCTCAAATTCCTTTGTGTTCGCTAAGTCCTATACATAATCCTTTACAGAACACAAATTTTATATTGATTTACGTCTTGCAAACCTAATGTAATATGTTATTTTAACAGGTAATAAACGTACTTATTTATTAATATACACGACACGTAGTAGTGCATTTTACTATACAAAAAATATATAGTGTGTAGAGATAAACACTTCAAAGTAGATAAACGAAAAAAAAAACATAAATATTTTACATGTACATATTATACCCACTGCTTCCATACAATTATCATGCTAACATATTGTGTACAAAAAATCTTTAAAGAGCATAAAGCAAAAATTAAAAATTGGTAAAATTGTTTTTTCAAATAAAAACAAAGACCTATAGTTATATTTTAATTGAACAAAAAAAATACAAAATACGATTTTACCAAGTTAAAGAGAATTTTTTTTATTTTTATTTATGTTAAAATAACAATCAAAAAAGCATGTGGTACATATTCATTAAAACAAACAAAAAGTAGAAAAAAAGTTAATAGAAAGAAAAATAAAATTCAAAACCTTTATTGTTAGTACATTAGCCTAACGAATGTAAGTTACCGTTCACCATTTTTTAAATAATTAAATAGAGTTGATTTATTTACTTATAAACTTTACTTTATGTTTAAAATATCAGCAACGTTCAAATAGTTATTGCCGAGTACATGGAGTCGATTCAGAATAGCACTATACGAGTATACGGTTCGCAAATTGTTGCAACTAAACGGAGGTACTTGACGAGCTATTCGTCCTGGCACCTTAAGGTTAATGAGTGCTAATAGTTTTGGACCGTCCCATGTTTTTTTTTTTTTTATTTGAAAATTTATTTATAAACCCTTACGGATTATTACATTCATTTTACATAAAATAATATATACATTTTTCATTTATACTCTGTTGTTCAAAATAATATTTTTTACATCTTTTGAAAAGTTTGTTTAAGTCTTTTGTTTAGTTTTGTCTGGTAGTTTATTGTATAATTTTAGTCCCTGGTTCATTAGTCTTGATTGTCCTTGTCTTGTTTAAGAAAGTTGTATATGGTATTTGTCTGATATTCTCGTATTATGTCCATGTTGACTACAATTTTTTACTAGTTTTAGTTCTTCGTCTACAATTACATTAGTGGCTAATTTATGGATAAATTTTAATGATTCTAGTTGAAAGAGTTCAGTTATATTTAATTGCTTAGTTTGTTTAAAAAGTTCTCTAGTTGCAGTTAAATAGGGAAGGTCATATACTAACTTTAATATTTTATTTTGTTGTCATTGTAGTCTGTTTATGTCATTTTGATATCCTGTAAAGTTAACTATCTCAAATAAATTCAATCAATCTTTAATTTTTATTTTCTCAGTTCGTTTCAACAAGTTTAAAGTATTGAATAGGAAGTCATACTATAATAAATTCATATCTGAATCCGAGTTTCAAGTTAACGTATCTTAAAATGTTATTTTAAACTCTTTCAAGAGTATATGGGTGTAAACTAGAAAAAGGGAGTCAATATACCTAGTTGAGTTGTATTCCATCTGGCTCCTTACTAAAGCGGCAAACATCAATTTCAAAGTATTAACATTTTTCGAAGCGTATTTGTCTACGGTGATAACTTTCAGGTCTGAAACTTAAAAGTAGAAAATACTATTCTATAATAATCGCGCAAATTAACTGCTGGCAGAGCTGACTATTATTTAAAATCATGTAAGGTGTTTTAAGTGAACGGGTTCACTAATCTTTTAAATAACTGATGAAAACTCAAATAAGTCTCATGTACACACCCGAGGATTAATGCGGAAAAGCAATAATTAATTTCATAGCCCTTTTAGTTTTTACAAAAAAAGTATCAGGCTTTCTTTCCATCAAAAAGTTTAATTGTCGATTAACATTCCGTGTTTCTGTTGTCCGCTTCGTAGTTAAATGATCAGTTTGCCTGTTATGCCGGAGCTTTTGGGTTTGATTCCCGATGTGGTTGACATGATTTTTTAATTTGAAAATATTTTTTTATACATTATAATAATATCTCATCAACCCTGGTCGAACGCTTGAAGCGTAAGACTTATAACATTACCTTTGTGTAACAAAAATTATCAAGATACCCTGCGGTTGGTAAACCAATGCAATCTTCCGTACATCATTAAGCTTCATAAGCTTGGACTTGCCCCTACCTCGAGCTGTGCTTGCGGACATGACCATCAATAGACCGAACACTTTTTGTGGCACTGTGTGCTTTTGGGTGATGCCAGGGATGAGAAGCTGAATTGTTTGACAGAAGTCATGCGACCAGCGTGGATCTGATGGCTAACAGAAATTTTAATTTTATTCAAGGCCGTTCTCTCATAGTAAATATTCGTGTTTTTAATTATATTTGCTGTGTTAGTTATTTTATGTGCTATTACTATGTTTTAAGTCAATTATTTTTGTTGACGTTAATTTGTGTAAATTGTTTGAAGAAATACACATTTTTTAATTGAAAAAACAGAAGCATTGAGATGATCCGAAAGGGTACGAACGACGTATTGGCCTCTGTTCATACATCCTCCTCCCCCCCTTCTTAATCTACATAGAGTTTGTATTCTTTAAGAATATTTACAATAACTTTCCTCTATGCGCAGCTGACAGAAAGTCCTCCGGGACTCTATAACAGCTGCGAGTGGTTGGTGGGCTTAAGGATTCCCCTCAATATGCATCGTTAAGGGCGGAAAGAAAATAATTATAGTTTTATTTTTTAATACACACAAATTTTAATTATTAAACCAAACAAGCTTATGATCAAATACTTGAATAAAAATATAGCATATTGTATAAAAAAAAAATACCTGTCGTTTGTAAAAGTATTAGTTTAATTCTCTTATATAACTTAAGCTGGTGCTCAAAAAAATGTATTTTATGGAGTCTAGCCGGTATACCAAAGCAGTGCCCTACTTAGGAAATATCAAAATACTAATTAAAATATCTTTATGTCTATCTGTGGTAAACTTATAAAAATATTTAATGCAGCGATCAAAGTTTTTTTTAAATATCTATTTGCTACTTGCTCCAATTTTAAAAATGATTCAAACTTTTCTCATAAATGTAGTATCTGCAGACTGAAAGCACATTTTTCTCATTGCGAAGGCTTAGAACGAAGAAAGGCTATTGAAGAAGTCAGATTGACAGAGTTAGCTACCCGAGTGAGTTTACTCGCAACTCAATGAGAATTTAGTATAGAACTTTAAACGATTGCGTGATCAGAGATCAGAGAGCAGAGATTCGAGGTCGATTTTCAAATGGTCAGTTATTTACAGAAAATGGCCCAAAAACGGTAAAAAAATTGTAAATTATAAGAACACTATATTCACAAACAGTAAAATTATTTTGAATGAAATGTTTGTGGACTAATATTAAGTTCATCAACTAGGACTTCATGTGTTCAAATGTTATATTTTAATATGTTTCTGTCATTTTATCGACATAATAACTCAAATTAACCGAATTTTATTTAAGTTATTTTTTACCTAACATTGATGGAATTCGATTGTAATGATGTAATAACTTTTATTTACATTTAAGTTATTAATTTAAAATTACAAGGTACACTTCAACTTATTTATTTGACCAATTAGCGTTTTCATCATCTAATGGGCATGTTCAGACTGGTGAATATTATACAGTGTAAGGATAATTTATATAAAACTAAATATTATCCTTAGTGTACGTACATTATTTTATAATATGTTGAAAAAGACACAATACGCAATATTTCAACGGAACAGAGTGAGACAAAATATCGAAACATGTGTTGACGGTGTAATTTAAGAGATGATTCTATTCTATGAAAAGCATTTATTGTTTTATTACAATGTACAGGATCTAAGTTTTCTCTTAAAGAGGTGAAGCTTCCACCTAAAAATGGTCCATAAAAATGACAACTAGAAGAAGAAAGCATCGTTAAACTACTATTTTAACTGGTACTCATGAAAAAACAGCCCTTGAACCAAAGCATTAGACAGAATAAGGGATTTTGAAAACCAAAAGATGAAAATTCCACTAGTGAAGAACAAAATTCTCTTAGAAATAATGATCTCAAGCGTAAAAGATGGAAAATACTTTTGCATATCATGATGTGAGTCTTCGTTTCCAGTGAAAATATTGCATTCCGTGTGGTTCATGTGCAGAATCAGCCCACGAGATATGCATTGCAAAAGCATCTTATACTTTTGTTTGTCAATATTGTGGTTTTGACGGCGATTAATACGTGTAATTTTATATTACCATTTGAATTATTTTTTATTATATAAATACTATGCTGCAATAATGCAA
This sequence comes from Micrasema longulum, assembly GCF_059751315.1. Taxonomy (NCBI): domain Eukaryota; kingdom Metazoa; phylum Arthropoda; class Insecta; order Trichoptera; family Brachycentridae; genus Micrasema; species Micrasema longulum. Next base: position 135,082 of record NW_028277953.1, on the reverse strand, counting down.
CTAGAAGTTTGGTAAACTGAGAATTCCTCTGAACGCACATGCGCTCGAATTATTAAATCAGATCAAAAAAAAGGTACTTTTCTCCTCACCCAACCCTACCGAGTACACCGTAGCAAGTTAAATTTAATCAAACGCAAATTAAAGCAAATTTCTGATTTTCTATGTTTGTTTTCAAGTATTCCATGACTCTGCGGTATTGATTACTTTAATAGAAGTCGACGAAAATCGCGTCTACTTACATTAAATTTATTATTAAAATACTGGAATAACCCTACACGTATTCACTACACAAGTATAAATACAAGAAAAATAATGTAGCATCCTTAATTTTGTGGTTTTTTTTTTGTGTTTGATATTCGTAGCAGACCCTTTAAAAAATAAAAAAAAGTTTTTAATCAAACATTCTTAAATTCAAGTTTTTAAAACACATTTTCACAGAGTTGGGTTGGGTAGAGGTGAACCACCGTTAAAAGAAAAAAAATAACGGTGATAATAAAACGATTCGAAATGACGTAAAATTGATAGGTAGATAAAAGTGTTGTGGGTAAAATTATACTTGCTGTTTTTTCCATTTAGTTTTAAGTTGTATTATCAATAATAAGTTACTGTTTAGGTTTTATGAAGCTTTTTTAGCAGTATCAACACATTTTATCTGACATTAGTTTAATGTTTGGTAGACACGAGGATTTCCACAAATTCACATGTTATATAATATTATTTTTTGGTATGTGTATTTTTTGTACATACACAAATCTGGATTTCTCCCGAGGGGGAGTAGGTATATATTTTTTTATCAATATTCCTACAGAGATGAGGTAGAATTTTTTCAAATTCAGGATTATCGATATTCGAGCGTTTACAGGGCTTATGACCTGTCATTGGCTGGGTTGAGTGGCCACTTTACGTTTGCCACTTTACCCAGCCAATGACAGGTCATAAGCCCTGTAAACGCTCGAATATCGATAATCCTGAATTTGAAAAAATTCTACCTCATCTCTGTAGGAATATTGATAAAAAAAAAATTAAAAAAAATTACATAATATATTTAGATTATGAGCAAGAAAGTAATTCTAAAATATTTCGTTGTATCTTATATCACAAAAATCATCCGCAAAGCATCTTTTAACTTTGTTATCGATGATAAGGTTAACTTTATCTTATAAAATCGTAAAATATTTATATATTATACGTAAATGGCATAAAACAGGAGGGGATGGGGTCTTGTCTTTACATCGGACTATATTTTGGGAATATAATGAGATTTTATGGAACTAAGAATATGAAACTTGCGTTGCCGTCATATTGCCTACAGATTTAAAAGGAATATAAAAAACTTTTAAACTTTGACAATAGATTCCAAAATGTATTAAAACTTCGATCATTTTTCATTTAGAAAGTTTTTGATGAAGCAAGCTTAGATGGCGTTAAAATAACACTTTTAATTATAATAAATTAATAATTATCATAATTAATAAAATTTTACCGTATTCATAAAATAATGTTACAGTTTAACAAAAACAAATACGTTCGATAACATTTCACAAACTATATGACAACATTCTGTCATTGAGATTTTTTTTAAATACACATGAAAGGCATTTTTTTGATAATTCATGAGATACAAATTACGTTTTCTTGCGTATATACATACGTACAAGTTAATTTTGTAGCTTACAAAGACATGTTTCGTAGCATCGTAGGTATACTAAAAATTATAAGGTATATGGTTTTAAAAAAAATATATTTGTAAATATAATTCTTTGTCCCAACTGGTTAATGGAATTTCGCAAATAATAAAAAGTGGTGCGTAAAAACATAAATACAGAGGTATCAGAATATGAGAATATATAAATGGACTGCTTCCGAAACGCGTCACACGCCATGGCGTATCGCGCTAAAAATAATCCGCTTTACTTTCCGAGATGAAAAAAGATACTTCTATTCAACAGACACTTGTCAACTCAAAAAACGCGACAATATCGTGAACGGGAGGAAACAACAGGAATCAGAAAGTGATTTCAACTTTTCATTGTTATCGGAGCGCCTCCCTCGCCTGGCGCCTATTGATCAGGGTGCGGGCAGGGCGGGATTAGGCGGGGAGGGGGGCTTCCGGCGGTGATTGATAGCCATTGACAAACACATTAAAGACTCGACCGGGAGTTTTTTAAGGCACGCTGGCAATCTGGGCAGATGACGTTGCAAGATTTCCATACAGCCGACCCTTTAAGAAAACTCTAAAAACAAGAATTCTCACTCCCCGTCCTCGCTATAGCCGCCACACCATGCCGCATACCTCTAATATCTACACGCGCCTTACGAAGATTCCCCGTCAAAGCAAAATCAATTTTCTACGGTAGAAACGGAAATGAAATTACGAGAATCGCAATCTCTATATATTCCGAAGGCGCGCAATTCACTTTTACGACCGACTGCTTAACAAAATTGAATTAATGTACTTAAACTTGGAGTGCATCAATCTTTTAAATATGTGTGCGTGAATTTTAAGGAAACTAGAATATACATAGATGAAAACTAGTCACTTATAAAGATTAAAAGGGAAATAATTACCCAGTTGTCTTACGCCTTTCTGTTTTTAAAACGTAATTCGCAGATCTTCATATATCATTATTCTCCCATTCTGAACCTATTATACATAGACCATTGCATCGGAATATCAAATTACAGCTTGTCTTATTCATTTGTTGTTTTATGTAGGTATCATGATCAGTCAGAGACACTGAAATATAGTATGTAGTAAAAAACCACCTTTAAAACAAATATATATGGTGTGTCTATTTTACCGGGAATAGCATTCATGACCTCATAAACGGTACTATTTTTTACCGGAATTTATTTATCAAAATAATTTTAAAACTCAATGTCTTTATTACATTATTGAATATTATTCATACTAAAATAAGTAGCTTTTGAACAGGTATTTTTGTGCCAAGTGTAGTTTCTAGGAATATTTCCTTACAATTTTACATTGTCAAATGTTGTAAGTTAACAAGTTTATACTATTGGCGCATGTTTTCATTTTATTTATATTGTGGTGCCTCAGAAATCGGTATCGCTAACCGTCGAGCATAGACAACAAACATGGCAGGTTGGCAACACGGAGGATCAGTGATGTAGGTAAGCATATAAAATCACGGATTCACAGATAGCTCTCTCTTCTCTACCTCTGAAACTCGCCACTTACCTTCTTCCAAGATCCAAGATCTTCGTCTTTCTAAATTTTTGTCAACTGCGTAGTAAAAATATACTCATTCTATCTTCAGTGCTCATTTGGATAAGTAATATATTCAATCACGAATCTCGTTCATTTTTATTGTATTTTATTATTGCTTTAATAAATAATGTTCAAGACTCATGTAAATGCCAACCTTCTTTTATTTACGAAGTTTTAAGCAACCTTTTGAAGAGCAAAGTGAGGGCCACGCGTTAGATGTTGGATATAGGACTTCAGACGACTTTTTACACCACATTTTAGTCTGTAGTGCAAGAGTAAAAACATCTTCGCGTAGCGTACTCGTATACACGCTGGTCGGCCTACCTACAGAGACAATAGAAGAGTCGACAATTGGTGGCTTACACAACTGGTGACCCCGACAATGGCCCTTCCACAATATTTTTGTATCGCGAGCGAATTACATGTGCATACTATTTTTACAAATGAACTTCGTATTTTGGTACTGAAGCTTAACTGAAATTCTCGAATTGTAGACTAATTACTGAGAAATAAACCATTTTTATTTACGTAGACGTAAAAATCATCGTCTTTAATACTAGGAAAAAAATATTGTTTGAGTGACAACAGAATGTTTTTTTTCTAAACATGAAAGGTTTGATCAATTCAAAGCCTTTTAATAAAACATTCGTTTATATTCATAAAATTGTTTAATTAAAGAGATAAATATACTTTTAAAATTTAAAATTACTTTTTAATTTAGTTTACTCAAAATTATTTTTCATCAAAGGTTGAGAAAGATTATTGATCCTGGTATATTATACAGAGAGCGTATTTACATACCCAACATACATTTTATTGAAGTAAATGTAAAATTATCATAAAAGGAACCGAAATCTAATTTTACATCAGCTTCACAACATACTCAGAATTATTAAAAGCGTGTTCGCAAATTTAATAAAACCGAATCTGTCTGCTAAAAAATAAGGCCTGTCATTTTTGATTTTTTTCCTTTTTTTAAATGTTTTTATTGTTAATGTTTTGGTTATTGGAACACAAATTGGTTTGTACCCCATTATTAATTTTTTCACAAAAAAACACACTTTATAGACGAAAGAAATTTTAAAAGAGTAATTATTTACAGTGCCACAAGAGGGAACTTCACATTAAAAAAATTAAACGAGAAAGAATTTTAGTGTGAATTTTTATGTTTTTTATGCTGTTACATTAATAAGTCCTTGTTTGCTTTACATAATTCATTGCATTATTTTATCTTTTCATTTTTTGTTTAAATTCTTATTGTTTTTTGTGTTTACATTCATTCTATTTACTTTTCTTTCATACCTATTATAATTTCACATCTTTTTCTATACATTTACTTATTTGTGCTTTATTTTTAGCACATACGTTTTTTTTTTATAAATGCCCCATGGGCGTTAATGATTAAAAAAATTCAAAATAACTAAGAAAAGAAATAATAATAAACAAATAAAAAGTCGGTTGGTAGTCTCATGGTAATTTCGTGAAATCAAACATTGCTCTCGTACAGCTTGACAAGCATTTTTTGACGCAGTTATTTTATGAATATTATTTAAAAAATGAGTGTCAGAATTTAAATATTTGGGTATGTCATGAAGATGCTAATTTTTCAAAAATGAAATTAGAATTTCCCTAAGTATACTGATTTCAGATAACTTAGTCTGTTGTTTATAACTGAGAAAAGCTTAACTTCACAAACGTCTACAGATGGAAGAATCGAAGGAATATAGATGTTCAAATATAGGCAAAATGGTGAATGTTACACAGTTTGTAAAGTGGCCACTTAAACCAGCTAATTACAGGCCAAAAACCAAGTGGATGCCTAGACTTCTACATTCCCTTCTCGAAAGTTTTCTTCATCTCTGTTGTAATATATTAATATTAACACTTCCCAAGGGGGTTGAATCCAGTCCTTGTCTACAAAAATTTGGACAAACTGAAAACATTGTTGAGTTACTTTTGTATAAACAAACAAGTGTAATCGAAATAATTTTTTAAAATAAATTACTATTTCATTAAGATACGAGTATACAGTAAATAAGCAAAAGTTTTTTTTATAAATGTCCAATATTTAGTGAAAAATAATTATTTTTTGAATGAATGAAAGTTATTAATTTTTAACGAAAATATTCCAAAAAAGATAGATAACTCTTGTGGAAAACGTATATGGATTTGGGGGCATTTACAGAAGTTATGACCTATTATTTGATTTCACATTCAAAACTGTATTGTTCATCTGAGCTGACATGTCTAGACGTACATAAATCATGTGTCATTATATAGTTTTTAATGTGTTGTTCTTCAAATAACTGATTCACTGATGTACTTATAAACATAACTAGTTGATAAATACATTAATGAATGATGATTCGAAATGATTACAGGAAGGTACGAAATGTATATAAAGACTTAAAAAGAGTAAATTTTACTTTTCCTTAACAAACGGAAAGCAATATCACCACTACTGGGAAAACATCCAAAATCCTCAATTTTATTACTTTTTTTATAGTTTCAAACTCCCGAGAGACGAAAGCCGCCTTAATTTTTTTCAGCACTTTTTACATATAACGTTGTTATTTGATGTTCTTTAATGATTGCTAACAAAACTCGTTTGATCATAAATCATTGAATAAGTAATTAGTGAAAAATGTTATTTTCACGAATCTGTAGTAAAATGAAACAAAACTACTTAGAACCATTGCAGGTAAAAAGGACCGCAAGAAATATTTCTACATTTAATTTTTAGCATATAAATGTAACGTTCCTAACGGGAATCAAATTCGGAATTCAAATTAGTAGTGCGAGTCTAAAATATATCATTACACTATAATGTTCGACATGATAAATAAAAATGCATTCTCAAGCATTACAATAACTTTTTTTTTTATTTAAAAAGTTTCTTATTTCATCGTCTTCTAAAGTCAGAAAGAGAAATATTTTCAGTACATTTTTGGCCAAAGAAAGAATTTTATTTCCACCCAAAAAATAGATCCTTGTTTGTGATCCAAACCTAAAAATAAAGGCCTTGGTCATTTGGTCATTGGATATCTATATATATGTGTATTTGTGTACGTAAATGTAACAATCTTCAAAATATTAAAATTCAAAGGATTCAAAACATTGAGCTTCTTTTTAAGTATTGTAAATAAGATAAAAAACTTTTTTTTTTAATCTTATGACTGGAAAAAAATAGCCTCTTAATGTCTTAATTAAAATGTCCTTCCATTAGAGAAAAAAATGCAAGATTGTATGACGAATTTTGTTTATTTATTACCTACAAAAGATGCAGCGTAGGCAGCGGCCATTTTTCAAAAAATCTGTACTTCCTCCATCGATTTGACATTATTTAAAAAAAGAAACCATCATCATCATCGTTCCTGAATTTGCATCTAGTAGTGTACTCGTATTTTAGATTTCACTGCATGAAATCAAAGCACTGAGATATAGTGAAGATGACGCTAATCAAGGCTATAATTGACGATTCAGTCAGGAATCTTCTGCTCACTGTAGATGGTAGATAGGCCAATGTAGCCTCAATAGGTACTCCACATACATTGGTTTAAAAATCAATATTGCGAAAACCATTTACTGTGTTACACTTCTTGGATTGATGCCCAAAATCCCATGACTGTCAAACCAAGTTATCGAGAGGATCGAGAGTTTCAAATACCTGGAAGTATAATATACAGATAATCGCAGCTTTCTTTTTTTTCATTTCTTATAAAAGCTGTCTGGAGATCGAATATTTACTCAGTAAATTCCAAATGCCGCCCATATGACGTCTGCATAACACCTTTTATTTTCTATGGATGCGAATCATAGCACTTCCTGGGGCCCAAAACCCAGTTTTGAGAATAGATGTCTGAAAAGAATCTTAGGTGTTCGGTGGTTTGACCAATACTAATCTTTGTCTAATTGTATATATACTAATCCCATCGATAAGTTTAAAGACTTACCTAAAGTTTAAAAACTTATTGATGTGATTAGTATTATAGTAGTGCGTTGAGTACAGATGAGAGACTTTTGTTCAAATTGTGGCTGATGAAAAAAAATAAATTAACGACCTATTAAATAAAATATAATATTGAATGAAAATTACAAATGTTGGTTAAGCATCTGATTAAAAAATATATAAGAACCCGCTGACGAATGCATCCAATGCACTGGGTATTTAAATTTTAAGATTATTTTTTTGACAATTTTTAAAAAATAATTAATCAATTTTTTTCAAGGTATCTACTCTCTGTTTTATCGAGTGTTCTGAGTAGAGAAAATTATTATTTTTCTATTTTGGATTAAAAAAGTGATATATAATCTATTAGGAGTCACAAAGTTGTTTGACCGGCAGGACATTACAAAATTAAAAATTTACACTTAGTACATTTACAAATATACACCTTGTACCTTGTACTAGTATACATTTCAATTCATTTAAATACATAGGTTTATGCTTGACGAGGAGATTGCGAAGATGTTATGTACTGCAGATTTCAGCCAGACTTTAGCGGTGATATATAAAATAATACCGACTACATAAATATGTACATACCTACCAAAGTACTCTAGCCATGTAGTCTAAAACGTCACACAGAAAGCATGCTGAAAAGAAACCAGCCAACCGTAATGTGCCAAAGTCTCGCTTGTAAACACGGAATAGCCGGCAATTATTAAGTAAAGTTGTGTCAAAAGTGTTCCAATACTATAAATGAACATTAGGAAGATGCAAATGAATAAATTATGATAAAATAAATAAAACAACTTTGTTTTTAACCACTAATTTTTATTTTTCACCGACCGGTTTCAAAGCAAACAAGCTTCTTTGTCAAGGTTTACGTAACTAATCGGTGAAAACTAAAAAATAGTGGTTAAAAACAAAGTTGTTTTATTTATTTTATTATAATGAATAACCACAAAGTTAGTGCTTCAAATATAAACTTTATATTAGAATAAATTATGATTTATTAAATGTAAGCAAAATACACAATTATCTTTTATAATGTTTTAACGGTTTGGGTATTCTTAACTTTTTTTATTTATTTGTTGATTATTTTTTTAAAATTAAATTTTAAATGTCAATTAATTTTTGAATATATTTTTTATTTGTTTTTGGTCAGACTTTAAAAAATTTCTAGTGGCAATAAGTCCGCCATTTAACCATGTATACCTATGTTGTATTTTGTATTTATCACAATTTATATTATGGTTCATAAAGATCTATTATTTTTATTAAAGCTTTTTAACCCGGAATTCGTTATACGTATGAAAATTTAAATATTAAGAAACGTAATCATTACAATTTAACGAACATACTATTTAGTAACGTTACATTATCACAAATTTTAATTTGATGTTCCTAAAAAAAAGTAATCGTTGTTTTTTTCAAATACTAATATATTATTTTATTATAAATCCTTTGTCCACATTAAATTTAAGAATATAAAGTTGTAGTTCGAGTCTTCACTTTATTTGTTTATGGAAGATTACACAAAAACAAAGATTACATTTTTGCAAAAAAAATAACCTGTTAACAAATTAAATGTTAATCACTTGTCAAGAATTAAAGGAATTACTCGTTCTATTATATTTTTTTTAGCGTATGTTTATTTATATTTATTTTTTTAATATTATGAACAATATTTAACATTTTGAACAACAGAAACAATGTGTCCTCACTGGGTTAATGAGTGCCAAGGATACTAAACATTTGTTAATGCTTTATCGGAAAAGGAACCTTCAGTTTATTCAGTTCACATTTAGTAATAAATAAGGTGTTAAGAAGAAAAACATATTTGAAAACATAGTTAAACGATTCTATAAATACTAAATGTTATTATATATTTGTATAAAACCACTAACCGACTTTTCTATGTCTACTGGTTTCGAGACGTACCCGTCTCTTCGTCAGGACACCAATTAGACCAACATGTGGTCGGTATGTGGTTATATACAAATATTTCATCACATTTAGTAAAATGTTCGACCACAAATTTTATGCTTTAAATATTAATAAGATTCTATAAATCTTCAAACTAAAAATCGCATTGATAAAAACAATTAATAAGTTGCATTCCCTACACTCAATTTAAGGTTAAACATTTATAACTTTATGATAATAAATTTGGAGTTCGAAGTCTAGAAATTGGCAAAATTTTAGGTAAATCTAATAACAATAGAACCTCAAATGTGTTTTCAGATTCATAAATGTCTTTACAAATCGATTAAGTATTTGCGATTTTTGTATCGATTATCTGTTCAACTTTTTGTGAAAAATATCACCTTATTATTGTATTATTTTCTCTAAATCTTTGTACTATTAAATATGATATGAAATATAACAAATAGACACGTAAGTGTCAAATAAGTCAGAGTAAGTGTAAACACTTAAGTGTAAAACATAACGAATTGACACGTAAGTGTCTAATATTTTATTTGTATATTTTATTACCAAAAGAAAACAACAAAATCAATGCCGATTCAATTAGATAACTACCAACTGAATTAGACCTCCTGTAGGTTCTTGTAATAAGTTTTACCTTAAAGCTTTTATTAATGTTGTAATCACAGACAACATCTTATTATGACTTCTTTCATTAATAGTAAAATCATTATTTAATTTATTATTTTTTTTTATCTTAAACTGTCACACTTTTAGGTAGTATCGCTGGCTCGGTGTCACTCGGCGGTGCTGCCGGGAACTGCTACTCGGAGCGAGCGGAGATCACTTACGTCGACATCCACTCCGGGCAGAGGGAAGACCTTGGTGTGGGGCAGCTCCTTGGGGATGTACCGGAAGAACTCCTCGCGGCCCCGGTACCACTTGAGGCTGTACAGCGCGTCCTGCTCCAGGTCGTACCGGCAGCTCAGGGTCACCGTGTCTCCTGCTGCGGCGGCCTCGGGAACGGACACCAGAACGTCCTTCAACCCCACAACTCCTGGAAAAAACTTCAAATTAATAGAGTTTATTTGTACATGAATACTTTAGCAGTTTTGTAGTTTTCTTGATATCCAAAAATTACAAAGATTTTACAAAAAAAATGTTTTAAATACGTGATCGCGAGAATTGTTATTCGTATTTTGGATAAATCAAAATTTGATCAAAAAAAAACTTTGTTGATAAATGCAACGAGAACATAAGATTGAGATGACATAATATAACATACAATGAAGAAGGTGGTGACTTATATTTATTCTCAAATTAATTTTGTCGGCCTCGTGGTGTAATGGTCAGCGCGTTTGTCTACCATGCGAGAGGTCTCGGGTTCGATTCCCGATATGGTTGATATGAAACATTTATTTAAAAGGTGTTTTTTGCCCTAGAATATTTCATAGTCCTTGGACTGGTACCTGAAGCGTAAGACTGATCATCTTACCTTCATGAAAAAAAAAATCTATATTCGCTGCGATTGGTGACCCAATGCAGTGCCCTATGCACCTGTAGGTGCGGAAAGGGAATGATGATGACGATGATGAATTTTGTGTACAAGCAGAATGATGGAAGTACACATATTTTAAAGTTGTCAGGAAAGTTTTATGGAAATCTAGGCACATACGGGGCAGGACTTAATCACGCTTGCAATATATTTTTCCAGTTAGTTACAAGCATGATCAAGTGTTTTTTGTTAATTTTGAGTCACTGATTCGTAGATAAATGGGAAAATTGCGGGAACATTTTAAATGTATTCATAGATTTGTGAACATTTGTTCGGTACGGAACATTATGCGGTTGGGTTGCCCTGTTACGGAATATTTTCTCTCCGCCGAAGCGAAGCTCCGCACTCCGCACTCCGCACTCCGCACTCCGCACTCCGCACGCCGTCATGTGCCACCACTACTATTCACGTTCCTCAGTGAACCAATTGAAGCGAGCCTGTATCGCGACTAGAGCTCGACTGCACCCGACAAGTGGTGTACGATGGAATTCCCAAACCGAATAAGGTGAGTTTCGCCTTCTCACCGAAACGATATCCTTTGACGATATTTGTACACATTTGCGCTCTAGCGCAAGGTTGTTAATAAAATTCCGGAAATATGCCTATTTTAAGGCTTCTTCCTAAAAATATTTAACATTATATGCTTCCCCCGTAATTTTGTAGAAAATTCCTCAGCGTGTGGTTTCAGAGGGAACACTTTGAAACGTTAGGGTATAAGTTACGGAATTTTAAATAATGACCATTTATTTAATATCCAATATTTTTTATCAAGCCAGTACTAAAAATTAGAAAAATTTTATTTTAAAATCCGGGCAAAAACAGAGGTATTTTTGAGAAGACAATATGGAAATTGATGTAAATAAAATATAAATAACATGGCATATCTTGGTGTATCATTGGCCAGTTTGAATATCCATTTTAGAACTAATAATTTTGTACCTTTCTACAAAGATTAGGATATAATCAACATATTAATATTTTGTTGAATCAGTTTTATTTTTTAAATTATTTTACCACATACCTTTTAATTTGTAAGATATAACATTGTCCCTAATAACTGTTGTTTAGGTTATTTAATTTAGAATAGTCGTGCAAAAATCTATTCCCAATAACTGAATGTTATTAAATATTTTTTCAATATTTCACTTGCTGACTTTTTCATATCTACCGGTTTTATTCTGAAGTCGTTAATCTATTCACTAATGTTAATGTCCAGTCATCCACAGCAATTATTAAAGATATTCTAAAATCATCGAATTTACCAGAAAGCATGTCAAATGATTTAGGTCGTTTGGTTAACATTAGCTTAAATCAAAATTATTTCCAAATTAAAAATAAATTGAACAATTAAACTTCAGGACTCGCGAAGGGAGGTCCAATAAGTCATTTTGTTGCAGATGCATTTTTAGATAACATTAAACTCTAATAGTATTTTGATTAAAAACGTCTTCTTATGGAAACGATACGTCAATTATGTTTTTTTTTTATTTGGACTGGAACAGAGCGTCAATTCACTTCATTTCTTAATTTTATAAATACTTTTGATGACAAAATTAAATTCAGCTTAGAACAAAAAGACAATCAATAAAATTTACTAGATTTGACGTTTACATTTTCCGAAAACCAACGTACACGGATATCATCATTGACATTTCTTCCAACCACCCTACTTCCCAAAAACATTCCGCATTCCATTCAATGTTGAATCGTTTCATAAATGCTCCTTTTTTTAACTTAACTTCGAAAATGAATTTAATTTTTTTTTAAGTTGCGATTTACTATGGATACATGATTTATTCAATATTTTTTTTTTTTAGAAAACTAAAGAAAAAATCAATCAAGTATCCTGTTAACAGTTTTTATAATAATTTTCATTATGATAATAAATTGTGAAGAATTCTTTACGCAAGTACTATATCTACGAATGTACCCAAATTTTTACCAAATAATGTGAAACTTGCCTTTTACATTAATAAAAATATTTAAAGATTAGTGCTTAATAATTAAGAAAACATAAGTTTATGAAATAATTCAGGTGTTTACCAATTAAATGCAATTCTTGTCCTTCAGTTTTCGTTGGAAAAACATCAAGAAATTTTGATAGAATCTGTAATACACATGAGTTTTCTTCAATTGTGAATTTTTCCAAATTTGCAAATCATATAATTAATTTTAATCATGATTTAATAAATATATATCTTACATACAACCAATATGCTAACAACATCGATGTCTTTAACGTGAGTCTTGTAAATTTTAAATATCAATGTATGTTCCATGTCAAATAGAACTTAGTATTCTGTTCATATTGTATTTTATAACATTATGTACCTAGCTGATTTAAACCTTTAACTACATTTTTTTAGCTTATTTAAAAAAATACATTTTTTTAGCTTATTTAAAAAAATACATTTTTTTTTAAACCAACTAAACTTCAAAATACAGTTCCATATTTTATTTTAACAACATTAGTTTTTTATGGATCCCAATCAGATGTTTTCATTAAATTCCAAATAATTTATTCTCGTTTATTTATTTTTACTGGATTTTTGATCATTATAAAATAATATTAACTGACATATAATATATTAAAAAAATTGCATTCCTACATAAAGTGCACCCCTGTTGGTAGAAGAGCAGTGTTTGATATTTGCAAAGGTAAATTTGAATTGGATTATTTATCATTTTGAGTTTTGGAATTCAATCACAGTTTTAATCAGGAATTCGATCATTCCAGTACCTTGGCACAAATTACCAATGAAATAATTTTTTATATTTTTTACGTTTATCCGAATGGTTTTTACGCGCTTCAACGGCGTGATCAAGCATGTCGATTTCAAGTTAAATGTCAAGTTCACGTCGAAACCCAGCCGGCTGTTAAAAAAATACTAAATAGGCGTTGGGCATGTCTAGCGTTTGGGCATGAGATATGTGTCATAATTTTAGGGGGCTTGGGGTTAGTTTATGCGTCATAATAGGTCAATGGTTTAATTTAGGAAAGCTGCAATGTTTTGAGTATATCCAAATTCTTACAGACTGGCTGGATTTATTCCTTAGGGAGTTATTTATATTAAAATTTGTTGCAACAGAGAGAGAAAACATTTTTGAGAAGGGCATATGGAAGTCTGGGTATTTACAGGGCTTATGACCTGTCATTGGCTGGTTTATGTGGCCGCTTTGTACACTGTGTAACATTCACCATTCTGCTTGTTTGAACATTCACATTTCCTCAACTCTTCCGTCTATTGACTTTTGTAAAGTTAAAGAGCTGAAATCTTTATAATGTGGGTGAGATTCATCCGGCTGAACCAATTCACCTACTGGGTAACGCCTGAAAACAATTTTCCAATTTTTATACTTTTTTCTTTAATTGACAACTCGCTATCTGCACGGTGTACAATTAAATTTTAAACTAGACAAAATATGTATGTTCGTTATATATATGCTTGTAAACTAAGAGTCTAAGATTCGGGCATACATACATATATTATTTAATTTATTCCCTATACTCTATGGCATTTCGAATTTCTATCACCGATATTATACTTAATCTGCTTTCCGGATCCAAAGAGTTAAATTAAATAACAAAACGAAAATTAATGTTTGCCTCTCTAAACCCGACTTGGTTAAGAAGATTCTCGCAAATTACACATTTAATCTCACTGTACGTATAATTTCGAAACAGACGATTTATATATGAATTAAGAAGTTAAATATTTACATTCGTTTATCGTTGGTTAAAGTAAAGTGTGGTAACCTAATAATTAGTGAGAAGATTTTATTACAACCTCTTATAAACTGGCAATCCGATGCAAACGATAAAACATTATATAATATGCCATCAATAGCTAAAGTTTAAGTTAAAACCTTTAATTTAATTTAAACTTCGTAATGCGCAGTAATTTATTCAAATTGCCACGTTTATCTGGGTCCAAATTGTACACAATAAAACAAATTCCTCTCCTAGTAACACATGTCCTCCCACAGAATAAACTCGGACTAACAATGCCTTATGCTTTCCAACCCTTATTTACCGGAATATTGTGCCAAGATATAAGAATTGCGCCATTCTTACTGATTTCTTTATTCTGAACACATACATTAAATTCCGTTTTATGTTTATAGAAAACTTATGTGCATTGTATTAATTAAAAATTGGAGTCAGCGCAGTGCCAGCGACATAAAATTGTACTCCATTTGTTCCTAACCAATCTATTGTTGTTATAATTTACTAGGTGGAAATTGAATAAATCGACATTCTTGTTTATTCTTTATTGCATAATTTCCAGTTGTAAAAAAGTAGTTTTTATTCAGGTTTAAAGGATATCATTTTTTTATTTCTTAAACTAAATTATTCCACCAATCGACAAATCTGCCATTGATGGTTATGGTGATGGTGTGTCTCTTATAAGACCAATAAATATATATTTTTTATTTTGAAAACGCATACCCCTTTTATTTTTTAAAACTACCATGGCCTATTTAGATTCAAAATTTCATCCCTGCACGATGATTCTAACCCGTGCCAACGAGGTCCCTAAGTTGTTAAAAATAAGATAAATTCACCTCTTCTAGGTATGATGGTAGCTCGAAATGCTTTATTATTCTGAAGTGACAAAATATACCAAAACATCTGTGAATAATGGGGAAGTATATTGAAATCAAGAAAAAAAAAATAAGTAGGATATTTTCTATTAAGCATCTTCTTTTTACAGTCAGGATGCAGTTTTTTGTGTTCTTCAACACAGCGTAAAAGGTACTGCTTCTAATCTGTTCTTCTTTGGCCGTTATTTTGCGATGAAAATCTTGCATTAGTTTCACAGTTCTTTCTGCAGTATCGTTGGCTGCTTTAAGATAGCTAACTTTTCTTTTTGTTTCCATAAAAACAACATTTTCTTTCCATGGTGAGACGCTATTTTTAAGGAAGTTGTTTTCAATATTCAATCATGAAAATAAATTCTTGCCTAAGATAAACACAAACTGATCCAGAGTTTTATCTGAAACATTGAAAACAATAAAATACTCTCACATTCAAAACATAAATTGAATAGGAACTTAAAAGAAGAGATGACTTTACATGTACTGTATAAAGATCTCGATGTTTTATCTTGGGATGGATTATATCTCTTTAGTAATAGGCAAGAACTTTTCCTGTCTAAATTAGCCACAATTTTCTTTCTATTTCATCTTCCACCGAATCGCTAAAGATCGATAATATTTCTATTTCCTCTAAAAAATACCAGTTATGTTAGCAACACCTGTTCAACGCTACTTAATAAATAACTGTATCAAATTTCTCGTAACCCTTCAAAGTTTTCAAAAAGCACAAATCTTGATGAGGTGCTTTAACTGCCAAACTAGCGGAACGGAAGGCTTGTTGATTACTGTCAAAAGGCCGGTTTCTCCTGAAGAGCTTTGAGTGGTTTACTCTCCACACAAGCAAATGCTGAGAAGTTCCTGATTGACCCACATTATTATATCCTTCCTAATCTCAACAGTTTAGATAAATTGAAAGTAAGATAATTGCCGAAAAATCTTTTTTTTTTTAATATTAACAATTAATATTATATGCAAGGTAAAAAAATAGTATTATATGCAATAATGCAACCTCCCGTATAAAAATAAATAAATAACGAAAACTGCCAAACTGCCAAACGCACTCAAGCCAGGGTTTCACATAATCAGCTGAAATAAATAAACCATATCTCTCAGTGCTTGTTTTTCCTTGCCCTCATTTTAAATTGAGACTCCAACAAATGTATTTTCAAAGAGTAAATAGCTCTACCCATCTACCGCGCTGCGCTGGTGTATAGCACAGGGAGGTCGTTTTTTTAGGTTTTTATCCCTATCTCCAACCAAAAACATGATGGATAGCTCGATCAGTTCACAGTAGTCATCTCTCATTAGTAGAATCAATGTTATTCCAATTATATCTCAATTTTAGCGGACAACATATCGGGACTTTTAATAATTTGAGGTATTTTTGATTCATACATAGTTTTCAAGACGAGTTCATAAACATGATGGCGACAAGTGAACAATAATAGCTATCTTTCCATCTTTTGTTCTAACAGAGCGCATGCTTCATTAAAACGGCTAGTATTAGAGGTTGTAGTATCACATCACATTATTTGCACCTGGTCGCCGAGGTTTCAATCATGAAGTGCGTTCAAAACAGCCATGGCTTAATCTTTGCCAGAAGAACCATCCAGTTTTAAGACAGCAAGAAGTTGTTATCTATCATCGAAAAAAATCAACACCGGTCACCGCTCTTCTTTAGAACTCCTGAAGTCCAATCCAGGTAACAGTTTTCCGTCCCAACGAATAGTTACTTTATCGGGCACGTCATTTTGAAAATCCATCTTTATAGCTTCTACCCTTTTCTTCTTTATTTAAGATCGAACCCTTTGAATGGACAATTTACTAACGGAATATTCGTTTACGCTGAGACCAAATGCTTCTACGCCGGCCTCAAGAATAAAGACGGAGTATCTAATACTCAGCTGGCATTTGTCTAAAACAGTTTTGGTGAAATAAAATATTTTTTCCACTTTTTCCTGACGTTTCAGTCGTTACAGCAGCGATTGATGTCTCCGGCAAAGGTTCTTTGCCAAAACTATTTGTTGCGGTAGAAAATCATATGATGAAGTAGATGCAGTTAGTTTTCTTTTTTCTTCCTCCATTTTGCGTTGCCGTGACCTTTCTTCTTTCTTAGTTATTTTCTTATCTACGCTTACCAAGCAACCCAGACTACCTGGTGCCTTTGGTTTCCACAAAACACTTTATCTGCCTCTATATTCATTCTTTTGAGTGCATCTACGTGTGCGATATCAAATAAGTTTTCCAAATCCATTTGGAATTTGTTTGTGAATTTCATGAGGTTCCGTAATATTGTTTTTAAGTTCCCGCCAAATATAATAAAGATCTACAAGTTTCTGAACACAGCTTGTAAGTGATTTTGTGGGTATTCTTGCTTTTTTCCAGAAAAGAATGCACTCGCAAATAATTAGAATAGCGCTTTCACTGACAGTCAATGTAACTTCACAAATATTGACAAACAACACCCCAAGAACTTGTCGATTTGGTGGTAATTTTGCACCTCTTATTTGGTGGTTCGCCTCCCCGACTAAGAAGAAACTTTTTTTCGCACTTCGTAATTCAACCAAAATTTCACTTAAATTAAATAAACCGTATCAATATCGCGACTAATTGGATTTGAATGACGACAAAGTGGGTGCGTTCCGCCGTCGCGCTTGTACTTTAGCGTAACTTATATGAACATATTCCAATACAAGTCGTCATGGGTTGCTGTGTTCCAAATGAACTGAAATTTGCTGCTGCTCTTTGTGATTTAGTTTTTGGTTTTTTTAACGATTAAATTTATTTTTGTGGTTTTAGGTGTTTCGGGAGGGAAACTGCTTTAAAACAGCAGTTACATTTTTTTACCACCTCTTCTGTATACATGCTAATAGACCTACCTACTAAGCAAGTAATAAAGTCGATAATTAGCCGATCGCTAATGAGTATTCTTCACCACAACTGGTGATCTTCACCACGATTGGTGCCCCCCGCATAAGTAATGTTATTCAAAAAGCACGTTTTTTAAATATGATAACGGAATCTTATATGGTTTAAATTAAACTCGCGATGATTAGTAGATTAAACAAAAAATCACACATACGTAAAAATGTTTATAAAATAGATAATATTTTGATAAATTTCTAAGATTTCAAAATAATCTAGCATAAAAATTTACCTCAAAATTCTTCTATCTTTAAGTACGAAATTTTGTAATTTTTTTTTGTATATAAACACTCTGAGACAGAAAAACATTTTTGTTTGTAGTATAGCTAATCGTAGAAAGCGAGAATTCATCAAAGAATTTTTTTTTTAATATAACCACAACACTACTATTAATCTATGAAATCTAAATTTTAATAAATATTTACTGACAGATGTTTTAATAGTGGATTGAGAACATTTTTGGAGGACAAAAACTCATTTGAAACATTTTTCAACAATAAAAAGCACATAATGCTCCCGATAAATGCTCACAATATGAACATATCGCATCATTATTGTCACAGTCTTCATCATCAGTAGAAACAAGGGTTGCTGTATCCTCTTCTGAAGTTTTATCATCAGAAGAGGATTGCCTTTTGAAGGTTTTCTTCTTAAGAACGGGAGATTTTTTGTTTTTAATTTGGATTTTCCTTTTCGAAATTTCTTTCTATTTGTTAGTTATTTTACCCATTTTATTATTACGTACTGCACGCACCGCTTTTATCATTTCTTAACGATTTCACGTCTCTTTTGATATTAAAAGCCTTACACGGATCTGTTTTTAAGATCTTGTGGCCTCTTTTTAGATCCGCACATTGCAAAAACAGTTTTTCTTGTAGCTGTAATGCACGGTAATTTTTTTTTTTCAAAAACTCTTTTGTTTACAAAAGATTCGCTTCTTTTATTTATTTTTTCGGAATTTAAATTTATTGCTTTGAATAATTTCACCGTCAGAGCAACCTAAGTATATACAGTCAATTTGTCTGTCATCCTCAATCTCATTTTCCCAATTCTGACGGCGATAGGGTATGTTAGTTCATTAGCTTGTTAGTAAACCGAAGGAAACAAGACTGATCGAGAGAACCAGAACCGTCACCAAATACTAAATGTCTCCTTTGACATCTCTCAACCAAAAAAAAAATGTGAACATCTTCAATTACTTATTTATAAATACCAACTCTTAA
Source organism: Micrasema longulum (assembly GCF_059751315.1). NCBI lineage: Eukaryota > Metazoa > Arthropoda > Insecta > Trichoptera > Brachycentridae > Micrasema > Micrasema longulum. The sequence continues at coordinate 115,676 of NW_028277953.1, read as the reverse complement.
AATATTTCATCCAAATACCGCACCGGGACAAAATGACGCACGAGAGTGGGGGTGGTATTAGGACCTTAGGTAGAGAGCAGCATATTGGCATTCATTAAAAAAACACGTGCACTAGAGTGGGCCGATGACGTATGAGGTTTTTTATGTTTTCAAACACTAAAAAGTTGCATTTTGGATCACATTGAACGTTAAAATTATTTAAAAAAATATTCCAAACTGCTTTTGGCCCTCAACCGAGGTTTGAAGTTTATCACTGTCTGAACATTTTGTTAATTATCTATATTGATAAAATTATTTTGTGTTAGTAAATAAATAACTTAATTACATTACAAATTCAAACGCGCTTTAAAACTACCGAAATGGAAAAAGTTTACACTCCGCGGAACTAATCCCGTCGAGCGCCTGGCTAATATTGACGAAAACAATGGCCTGTTAAAACAATGCTACCCATTTATTACAAAACAAAGTGCAACTCACGCCCTTCGACGCTTATTTAATAAGATTTAATGCGCATTTTAACATTTAATAAGACTGATTTTCTTACTTAAATACGAAATGACAGCCGGTTTACTACAAAAAATCGACTTTTTCGAAAGCTTCAAGCTCTGGTTGAGGGCCAAAAGTAGTATCGAATATTTTTTTGATATTTTTTGCATTCTGAGTAATCTAAAAGGCAACTTTTTGGACCCCTTTCATTTCAAAATTCGGAAAAAAAATATTTGCCCACCCTAACGTGCACCTATCAACTAATTAAACGAATCTATATTTTTAATGAAAAATATTTCATAAAACTAGAAACTAAGTATTAAGATACATCGATAAAACAGTGTTTTAGACATTAACATAAATATTAATAAAAAACTCACTTTTAATAGATTATTTCAGATTTGTTTTTCTCTTCTCTGACCGAACGCAACTCACTCAGTTGTTCAAAATGGCGGACTAACATGAAGTTGCAGTAGTACAAATTACGTCCGCTGGATTCTGCTGATATTACTATACGAGATATGCGAGGGGGTGGTATTGGGGCGGGGTGGGATATTTAATGACCTCACCTTAATTAATCACATTTCAAGTTTTTCCTTGAATCGGTGAATAATTTCTTGAACTACATAATACATTATTTAACAATTTATTTTTAAAATTAATTTTGGCTTCTTATGTAGGTACGTAAAATATTAAAACTTTTTGTATTGGTAGTGTCTCTTTAAATTATTTTATAACGTCGAATAGCTGCCACAATATTATGTTTTTCAATTTAAATGTACGTATAATATATTTAATTTTATGTTTACTTAATCAAAACATTTTATTCTCTTTGTATATAATATACGTATATTAATTTCTTCAGTTCGTTGACTAGCAAACAACTGATTTTAAAGATGTGAATCTTAAAATTGAGTGATATTCAAAAAAATGTTTTTTCAAAATACAGGTATAATATTTTTGATACGATGGCTATTCCAAAGTACAAATCCTGAACAAGAAAATCAAATAGAGACTACTGTGCCTCAACGTTGTAAGAGAGTTCGTTTATCTGATCTGGGCGCCCCACGAGTTGAAGTACTCTGTTATGCTAGAAATAGTTCATAAGAAATTTCTGAAGTATCTTTACAAGAGAGTGCGGATACTATCCGTGGTTGTACCCGTCACACTTCATAATGGGAATGCTTGGCTACAGTAGTTAGGAGAAAAGATGAGATGCATATTTGCTCGTGTATTTTTTCCGATTGATGAGAGTATTTTTCTTGACGTTCCTAATAACAACCTTAGACATAAGCAGCTTAACCTGTTTTATCTTCGTGCTTGCAGAACCAGACTGCCAATGGTTATACCAGTAGGAAGAGCAATGTCATTACTCCGTAACCGTGTGTCTTCGGATATCGACATCTTTAGTGTTACTGAAAGAAAGTTTGGATAGAGTAGTTTCTTTTTACGCTAATTACTAGGTATTTTCATTTGACCATAATATCCTATTTAATTTGTATGGTTTATTTTCTTTTTCTTATTAGGTATGCCTTAAATATATTTATGTAATGTACATAAACGACTTAAATGAATAAATTAAAATCATGCTAAATGCGGTTTATGTACCGTCTGATGTCTGTTTATTTCATTGTCTTCACACAGCACATCCTTTTGTGGGATGATCTAAAGACAAGCTTTAGAAAGTTTCTTTCATTCTAAGGAAATTTTATTGCCTTAACGCTAAGAAATCTTTTGACGGATAATCTGAAGTCAAGTTTTATTAATTCCAAGCAAAGTAATTTTGTCTAACTTACATTTTATTGTTTCCTGAAATTTAAACTCAAATACTATTGAATGAAATTATTTATATATTCATAAATATAATTTTTTTCATAAAATCTTATGAAGATATGGAAAAATTGGTCTATATGGCAAAGAACGAAAATCTATCTATTGAAATCTTTGGTGATCTCCATTGCATTACAATGCAAGAACATCTCATCAGAGCACGAATCTGCGATAAAAAATAAAGATACATGCTCGATATGGTGGTGCCGAAATGGGATGCTACGCATTTCGTGAACTTCTGGAAGAACGAACAGCTCCATCTCCAGAAAATATCAATAACCGAAAAACCCTTTACGTCATATGCATAAAAGGGTTTTTTCCCTTATTTCGGACAGATTGATCGAGAATGCACGAGAAGAGTCGCTGAAAACTGATAGTAAAAGGGACAGTTTAAGGAAAACAAGCAAAAAGATGGTCTTTTACGAGATGGATAGACCAAATATAGAAAGCAACAGGGTCTTCATTGAACGTTGCCCTTAAACTGTAGTCTGATAAAAGGTAAGAAAACCGTACGATTTTACCATTTTAAAACGCCGCATTTTCAAAATAGCGCTATCTTAAAAATAATCTCAATAAATAAAAAAATACTCTAAATAGAATATAACATCAATCTCTTACGAATATGTAGGTATATCTGGAAATATTATCTCTTCATAAATATATCTGTACCTCAGAGGCAGACGGATGCAAATCGAAACGTAAAATATTTCAAACATGCCTTAAGAATATACTATCTCAAAGTTATTTTCAATTATTTATAGCATTATTTTGTATTTTCAGTATCTTAATTTATTGTTTATTTTATTATAAGACCTACTTTTCTTCAAACTGAATGGATACGATCATAAACTGGATACGAAAATCGAAATGTCATTTCATTAAATTCTGGATTTGCATCCGTCTGCCTCTGAGGTACAGATATTATGGTTAACGAGATATTACGTCGTGAATCGAAGCCTACTTAATTATCGAATACTGACTAAACAATGTTATTTACACCATTCACTATGTTACCTATATTACTCCTGACACGGGAGATGTCATCATTGTGTTGTTCTGAAATATTCAAATCTATCTAAATTGGCGAATAACACATTCGATACAATTTATTAATTATTTTAATGTATCTGTATACTTTTGTTCGCTTCGTGGTATAATGGTCATCTCGGGCTCGATTCTCGACATAGTTGGCATGAAATATAAATTAAAGATGGTGTTTCTACACTAGAATATTTTATAATCCCTGGATCATCCCACCTCCATGTAACAAAAATTATTAAGATTCGCTGCGATTGGTGTACCAATGCAGTGTCCTTTGCACCATTAGGTGAGAAACGATAGTGATGAATATTCATATATTTTACATTAAAGAGGCACGTATCTCCAAATCCATGGTACTTAAAGTTGAGTTGAGATGGGACAAAATACAATAAAAAATAGAAGCATATTTGAATAGCACAAAAGTAAAAATTACAACATTATTGCAGAGTAGTCCGATAGAAAGTAAAAAAATCGTACAATGTTGCCATTTCAAAATACCGTTCATTAAAAATCGCGTAACTAAAAAATAAATTTTAAAAAAAATATCTAAAAACAATCGTTTTCAGAGTTATTTCTGATAAAATAAAAGATTTGTATAACTAAAATATAATAACTTTTCGACCGGCAGATAATGCTTCTTGAAATCTAGACTGAACTTATGTACATTGGTAGGAAGAGTGGCCATGAATAGGTCAATCGTCTTTCAGCCAAAACTGCTGTTAAAAAATATTTTTAAAATATGCTGCATCAGCACCACGATTAAAAATGGATTAACCTTCAAACCCCATTTCTTTGCCGAAAGTGAATCAAGGTAGACATGTTATTTCAAGTTTTTTAAATGAAAAACGTATTGTTATTGCGGGAGTCAGTTTAAATTTAAGTTGTGGCTGGTCTACCAATAATTAATTGTGCATTTAAGTTGTTGCAGGTGCACTAATAACTGTAACAATAGTTAATTTTATTTTTTAAATTTTATTTTTGACGAAATATATTTTAACAAATGTTCTGACTTCTCTCGATCCAAGTCCAGAAACCATTTTTTTGTAAATGTATGAAATTGGATCTGGGTCATGATTTAACGATAATCGGGCAATACATTGTATAGATTGTGACCCAAAAACCTTCCAATTTCTTTGCTCGAATTCAGAGTTTATGGTAGACCCCATCATCCTCTAGTCTGATTCCTGCAGTGTTATTCTGAAGCGCTCTCGCGACCGGAGAAAACACTTTTATCATATACATTGAAAAAACTGTACTATTGCATTTTTTAAATATTCTGTTCTTTGTGGTCTCAAGTTTGAATTTGTTTTAACTTTTCAATTAGTTAAACTTTTAATTTTAATTAATCGAGGAATTTGCGAAATATTTTTGGCTACATTTTAATAAACTTGTGCTTAACTCATTTTCATGTAGTATTTTTTTGCCTGATTTTAGTTTCAGATTCATCCTTATTATAATTAGGTTATCATTAAAAACCGACATAAAAAAAATATTTGATTCCGTTGAGTTTTGTTTCTTTAAAATGTGCTGTTTTCTGATTTTCCTGATGTACGTAAAAACAATTCAGCATTCTATTTTATTATTTTCACTTTGATTGTGTTTTCCGTAATCATCCTTCAGCGCGAAAAACATAATTAGAAATCCTCCCCTCTTTGAGCTCCTATGGGAGCCTACTGCTATTTTAATTACTCTTGTCACAATAAAAGTGATCTTTATTTGAAGGGTTGTAAATAAAACCTTATCTTCGCTGGTAAACGTGATGAGTTTTCTCTGCCTCCATTTTGCGTTAACCAACACGTAACCTTTTATTTGGCAAGAAAGTAATTTACTCTTTACAGCCGTAGTTTTATTCTCTAAGAAACATTTGTTAAAACAATTTATGTGGAAATATAAAACAGCGTTTTACAATAATACGTATATCTCGTGAAATGGTTCTGCGGAATTAGTTTTTGATATACTCTGAGAATATTACAAGATGTCTCGAAAAAATATTTCGATCCAAAATACCAAAACCTGTGATTTTATTTACTCCCGTTGTTTTGACATTCATAATTACATAGTTTAAAATACTCGGAAAAGTTTTACGTTTAAGTTTTATATGATTTTTTATAAACATAAAAAACGTTTTAAATTTGGTAAATTGTCAACAAATTATATTTTTCTGGGTTGTTATCTCAAATACATTAAGAGGCAAATACGATTCCTTGTCAACAATTGAAGTTAACAGGTTTTAATAGTTTTTAGATACTTTTACTTTTCTTTGGAGTTATTTTATCGTTTTTTATTCTTCTTTTTGTCAACGTTTCGGAAAACGTTATAATATCCATCATCTTGGTTTATTTAGTTTTAGGATCGTAGCCTGTTTGTAAGCGCATGAGGAATTTGTACTTTACCGCGGTCGGCAATTTTGCGTTAAATCAGTTAATTTTATTTTAAATGCTGGGTACCATGATGGTTTAAGACGCGTCCTATCACCTCTATTTATATTATATAGAAATGGATTACCACCCATATAATATAAATAGGCTATGTGGGTGAAATTCATTTGACTAAATTATTTCAACATCAACGAAGGTTTCAGCTCATTTGCTTAACAAAAGTCAGCAGATAAAAATGACAGTTAACGTGGATGTTCAAACATTGCTTGATTGCAGATTAATTGCTTGATAGTTCAAAATAAACTTTTTTTTACTGGATAATAATCGAGTAAATTTAGATTAATCCAATAACATTTTAGTAATTCAGAGTTTTCCAATTAACAGGTGCGAATGTCTGCAGAATACAATATGTACAAAATTAATTTTTCCCCTCCCTTAATGGGGGACTAGGGGTGATTTTAACTTGCGGGTATATGGGATATAATATTATGTTCTTCCGCAGGGTACACCTGCCTACAAAATATGTGCAAATAAAGATAAAAACATCCCTTCACACCCTTGTGAAGATACTCTTTCACCTCATGACAGAGGAAGATAAACTAAATTAATAATTCAGTTGCAAAACATCCGGGAGGATTTTGTTGACCCCTTCGGTGTCTACACGCAATATTTGGGTATTTAAAAAATATCATCATTAATTGATTTCGGCACCCAATGGTGCATTGGGCGTTGAAGCAGAACACTAATAGCAGCGTTTTTTAATCATTTATGATTATTTAAATGTAAAATGATGAATCTAACGCTTCAGGTGCCAGTCTTGGGACTAGGAAATATTCTGGTCTAAAAACACATTTTTAAATCAATATTTCATGTCAACCATGTCGGGAATCAAACCCGAGACCTCTTGATGGTGGCAAACGCGCTGGCATTACCCCATATATTTACAGTATACTTCGACTACTAGTATGCATATATATACTCGTCCCCTTGCTTAAGATAAAAAAGGTGGTGTAAAACTATCATATTTCACTGTCTCTTGACTTACACACTTACTTATCGGGTCCAGACCTCAGACCTTGCCACTCCAGAGTGCAGCGACAAATATCGCCTTGTCAGTGGCCATCCTCAAATCATTATCATCACAAGTTAACTGCATTTGTGGACGCCGCAGCAGATGAGGATCATTCTGCACCTCTTCACAATCGCAGTTCATGTCATCTACTTTCAGAAAACCCCACCTCCGTTGGTTGTATTTGCACCTAGAGATCCCTACCCTTTGTCTATTGAGAACTTTCCACGCAGGGATGTCTAGATTGTGGGTGGTGTTTGTGCTTTCAGGTGGCATTATCCAGAGCCAATCGCCTAGTTCCTCTCTCCACAGATTCTCTCTGCGTTTTTCTGCAGAGGTCTCCAAGTCAGTTGTGACTTTGTGTAAACTTCTGCCTCTAGACTGCTAATAAAGCGTTAGATTGGTAAGTTTTTTTTTTATTTTTAAATAGGAGTTTCTTATTTTTTACCTTGCTTATAATGTACAAGGCTTAAATACACTACAAAGGGTATGTTCCTTCTAACTGCTTTCTTCTTCTAACGTTGGCCTCGTAGAGTAGTGGTCAGCGCGTTTCTCTACCATGCAAGAGGTCTCGGGTTCGATTTCCGATACGGTTGACATAAAATATTTATTTAAAAATGTGTTTTTACACTAAAATATTTCATAGTCCCTGGACTGGCACTTGAAGCGTATGACTGATTATCTTAACTTCGTGTAACAAAAATGATCAAAATAGGCTGCGGTTTGTGTACCAATGCAGTGTCCTATGCACCAATATGTGATGATGAACTGCTTTAACTGTGGTGTGAGGATCTGGTCGGATAACCGGCTATGGTCTTGGGAACTTGCATTTACTTAAACAAGAGAGAACCACAGAAAACTCATTCAGGAGAAGCCGGACTATTGACAGGCATCAACAGACCTTTCGTTCCACTTTGAGAGTGTTCGGCATTTTGTGTCGAAATTTTTTTTTATTTCAGTAATTACTTTTTTTTACCATGTATGATATTACTTCACGTGATAAATGATGAGTCCTTATGACTTATTACCGTTACGATATCTTCCGGGGGTGGTATTCTGAATCTTCTCTGTCCCCAAAAAATCCTCATATGAATCACTCTCCCTAGAGTTTTTTTTTGTTTTTTTTTTTTATTTTTTGCATTCACCTAAACTTCGCTTTATTTATGGTCAGGCAGATGATTAAACGTCAAATAAATACGAACACGTGAACCCATAGTGAAGATTTTTATTTATAATATTATTGCGACCTTAAGCATTGCCCAAAACACTTGATTAGGTTAAATTGTCCAAACCTTCTTGGTTTTTTTTAAATTTTGAAAACAGTTGCATATATCATTTGACGTTTAATCATCAGTGTTTCCATTATATAAAGCAAAGTGTTGTCCTCCTACAGACTTCAGACTTCTACATCGCGCCTATAGCTGAATTCGCTCTAAGCTGAAAATGGGACAATGCATCAACAAATGAGGGAGATCTTGGGGTGTCTCATCATTAAATAGACAGCTATTGATTTCTGAGAGACTTAAACGGTGAAAATGGCTCATAAAACTATCATGGCCGGTGAAGATTTAAGTCAGTTCGTAGCCGACATGCGTTTTTCTGAAATCGCATTAAAAAATATTGGAAAAAAAACATATTTTACCTGTCAGTAGTTTAACGTAAATACCAGTCGTTCCATAGCCATATTTATTTTTTATTAGTATGGTAATTTTATTTGAAAAACACAAAAGTCGGGTTCTTTTTCTATGAAATAAGATCAGTCTTCGTAAACCGTTAAATGTCAAGATAAAGATATCAAACCGTATCTTAAAACGCGCAGGCAAATTCTTATTTTAGGGTGCAACTTTATGAGGGAATTTTAAGTACGAGTATATATATTGAGGTTTCTGTGATACTTTTTTGAAAACCTTCTGTTTTAATCAAATTGCGAGTGAACAAAAAATTAAACATCGTTTCTAATGAAGTAAAATACTGCATACTAACTGTGCAGATAAGGAAATGAAAAGTTTCCATTGAGATATGTTGCGCTAGCTCGAACGGTCAATAATACGATACTGAGCTGAGTTCCCATTTGTTGTATCGGTATCTACATGCATTCAACTTAATATTTACATTTGTGATACATTCTCTTTAAAACTGTCAACGTTTAACAGAAACATTGCATTGCAGCTGATATCGATAACCCAGTTTTCAAGTTTCCCATATACACTAAGTACGATGTATTGAATTTTACAGTAGAGGCTTGTTTTCATAGCTGAAGTACCCAGCTTAGCCTGTGTTATTTTACCAGTATTAGAAATTGTATGCTAAAAGCAATCCACGCAGATTTTTATATGAATTTCTCGATATTACCCGCAACGTTGAAATATTGTTTCGCTGTCGATCTTACATTTTTAAAAACACGATTAATTGGCTTTGCGAGTCTTTAGGATAGTCTTTCTAAGATACGACTTTGTGCAAATATGCATCGTAAGAATTGTATTGACACCATTTTAATAATCACATAAATTAAAAACTCCTCTGTATCTAGTCGGAAAAAATACACAGTTCAGTGTGTGAAATTTTTCGTCAAGTACGATGTGAAGTATCGATTTAGTAAGTGGCTACTGTCGACAACTCTCATGCTAAATATATCCTCTTCTAAGCCCAACGCTTTTAAGTAGCCGGCTATTAGGTTGAGGGCAAATGCTTTCACATCCTCGGTTTGACCGATGGCGATGGTCCAATGAATATGCAACTTCTTTTCATAAATTGACTGACCTCAATCACGGTTGGCAAACGCACCAACCACTACACCACGAGGCGGACTAAACTTTACTCGATTTCAGTATTTTAGGTGAGAGTAGCCATCGTGTCAAAAACGTTCGTCCAGAGTTCCGGTTATATTTTAAACAAAACAGTATTTTTCATTTTCAAAAATCTTTTTTCAAATATGACTTTTTTTTCTGAACGTTAATCAAAGTTACAATTGAGATCAAAAATAAAGACAAAAGGCTTTGTCAACGCCAGCGTCAGGTCAAATTGATTGAAACATCAATAGAACACCTCCATTTTTAAAATATAAAGATTTTTGTTGCTGTACAAAATATTATTTTTTAAATTTATTAAGAATATCTGAAAATACAAGAATTCATGCACATTCAGAAAATAATCATTTAATTATTAAATTGTTATCTCTTAAAACTCATCATCACCATAATTCCCTTTTCCCACCTAATGGTGCAAAGGGCACTGCATTGGTATCTTGATCATTTTTGACATATGACGGTAGGATGATCAGTCTTACGCTTCAGGTACCAGTCCAGGGACTATGAAATATTCTAGTGTGAAAACACCCTTTTATTAAGATTTCATATCAACCAAGTCAGGGATCGAACCCGAGGCCTCTTCGTGGTAAGCAAACGCGCTGACCATTACACCGCGAGGCCGATCATCTCTTAAAACTAACCACTTGAAAGTAGACAAGCTTCTAAATAAAAAAAATTGTATTAGACAATTATTTCGTTTTAATTAACTATATTATGTCGCATAGTAATAAAACAAGAAAGAAAGAGACTAGAGACAAAAGTTTTTGACAGTTTTTATATCCTTAAACACTTAAAACGTTGGAATTATTTCGCTTTGTTCTTGAAGTTTGCCTTCCACAAAGAAAAATATTGCTTGAAGTTTAAATATCAATTTTCTTCAAACAACAAGTTTCAGACTTAATTTTACTCACATGATAAATTGCGATACTTTATTTCAAACAGCCCGATAACGAGATAATATAATAGTTTTTCAATTGCATTAACCTACTTTAAAAAGTTCAAAGTGAGCTTAAACTTATGATTTTAACGTTACCCTAATCATTGTTCTAAACCAAAAATAATAATACATTTACTATTTTGAAAAAAAAACGAGTCTGCTATGAAATACTATTGTTTTTACGTTAAATTCTAACTTCAAATCATCATCACCATGTGCATATCCGCACCCTGCATTGGTTCATCAAATGTAGAGTATATTAAACAAGTTCAGGTTCAGTGCCAAAATACGGCGTTTGTAGGCAAAAAATAAAAGTAAATACATGCAATACAAAATAAAACAAAAAAAGTATTAGACCTTGAATTGAATTGTAAGAAAACAATCCTAGCAGCTTCATTAAATACAAAAATACCTGTTCTAAAATAAATAATAAATTCATATCGATACGGACGAGGTTGTTTTTTTTTTTTTTTAACGTTCGAGATTATCAAAAATCTACAAATCTACTTTCTTTCCATACTTTTACTTTTATTTGCTTTTTATATATCTTGATATTTTTTCATTGTGTATTTTTGTACTTTTTTATTTAGTACTCACCCTTATTTGGCAATAAGTAATAACTCCTATTTCTTATTATAGTACAAAGTCAGTTTCTAGAAACCATATCTCAATTATCATTCCAATTATGTTTTTATTCATTTATTGGTTTTTCGATTTCAATTATACTATTATCTTGTTTTTTTTCAATACTACTGTATTTTACTACTATACTGTTATTTTGTCTATTTGATTACGTGTGAATCTAAATTTATATTTTTTATATCTAATTATCTTTTTTATTTTATATTATTTGGAATTTTATTATTTACTTATCCCTTCTTTTTCTGGATTGTTATTCTATTGCATCACATGTCATTATAATAATTTAATCTAATTTATTTTACTTTGTATTGTTTTTATGTTAATTATTATGACACGGGTACAGCCTAAAACGCCTTAATAAGTTCATTAATATTTAAACGAGTGTAATTTTGAATGAATAAATAAATTTTAAAAATTTCACTTATCATTTACAGACTATAAAGGTATATATATATATACTATAAAAATATATTGTAATAACAATTATAGTACTGACTTGTAATAAAAATAAAGAAATAATAAAAATAAAATACTTAAAACATTTATGAAAAAGTAAAAAAAATTAAAAACAAAGATGAAAAATGAAATATAAAATATAGGACTTTTTTTTCCTTAATTGGCAACTAACTAATCATCGGTTACATGAAAGTAATGAGATTATTTTTCCTTTAGAATCATACCCGGAACCTCAAATATGGTAGGCGAATGCGCCAGCCTCTACACTACGCGGCGAACTTATCTCCAATCGATTTTGTTTTACAGATTTTTTACCTGAGAGTAGCCATCGATTCTAAAACGCTTGTCCAGAATCCTGATGTCATTTCACAAACAGAACTGTATTCTTCACCCGCCAGAACTTGAAATAAAATCATAAAAGTATTTTGTTTTACATGTATCTTTATTAACTTGGGAAAAATATCGTCTTACAGTTTTAGGGGGTTAAAGATTAACTAATAAAAAGTTAAAATTAGGGGGATTTTATACGTATTTAACTTTACTCTATTCAAAAATACAATGGATCTCAGATGGTAGCTTAGTTATTGATTTTATTTCTTTATGAAGAAAAAAAATCCAAACGCGCTCAACACTAAACGGTAACTTTAAAACCCAGAGCTTAGTATTTCTTAATATTTAAAACTCAAATAACTTAGGATTCGCTGGCGAGCTTTACAAAAGTTAGTATTACTTTTTTGAGACGATTTTAATTTTCCTACAATACACCCCTTTTGTCTTTACGATTTAAAAATCTGGCAACCCCCCGGGACCTTAATTTTATTATAGTCAATACTCGAATGTAATGGACTTCGACGAGAACGCATTACATTTTCTTACTATAGAGACCATATTTTGTATCAATTAAGTGTAAGGTAGGAGCGCGCACAGCAGGCAGTCAGCAGCAAGATCTGTGTATGTACATTGTACATATCGTATAGATGTGATTAAATTTCTTAGAATCTCGCGGCCGTTCAGATGCACAATAAGTTTTTTTGTTTAATTATGCCGTGTGTCGTTCGTACACTGAAACGTCGATACGTTTCAGATCGCATTACAGCGTCCATCATCAGGGTTGATGTTATTTATATAGATAGATGTGTAACAGATATGGCGTTTTTCGACATTGTGATGTAATGGTCAGTGCGTTTACCTACCATGCAAGAGGTCTCGGGTTCGATTCCCGACACGGTGTATATGAAAGATTTATAAAAGGTATTATTACTCTAGAATATTTCATAGCCCGTGTACTGGTACCTGAAGCATAGGACTGATCATCTTACCTTCATGTAATAAAAATGATCAAGATACGCTGCAATCGGTGTACTAATGCAGTTCCCAATGAACCATTAGGTGCGGAAAGTAATGATAATGATGATGTACAAAGTTAAATACTTAGAATTTGCACTGTGTCTCAATCGTCGCTATGTACAGCATGTCGATGTGAAATCTGTGGCGCTTAACAGTCTACACTTTTATGTGATTTTTTATAACTGGGTGCCAGGATGATTTTAGACGCATTCCATCATCACTGTTTATATTTAAAGGATGTTTGTAAATCTCGATCGCTGTTTTTACAGATCGAGTTTGGTGACTCTCGGTCTTCTTAAAATTATCGGCTCGAAGGAAAACTTACGCCCCGTTTCTATGTGGTGTTCGGCCAAAGCTGATTTTTCGGGGTAGCCGAGCCTGCACGCACTCATGTCTTCCCTTTTTCTCGTTGTATTTTTTCTGGCAGTCTGCCCGATGTATACCTTGGGACAGCCTTTACAATTACACTTGAATGCAGTCAGTGGCAGGGTCCCAGTTCTTAGCTAATTTTAGAAAATCTCTAATTTTTGTGGGTGCCGATAACGGTTTTGATGCCGTGTTTTGGAAATGATATCCATAACATTCTGTACATACGGCAAACAAGCTATCCCTTTATAATGTCTGCACTTAAGTAAGGAGTAGACTTGAATACAATTCTTCAGTTTAGTCACCTTATTATGAAATTCATTCTCATGCTATTTAAAGGGTACAAAATATTTTTTTGCGCTTATAAACTATAAATTAAAAATACCCGTTGAAGCTTTAATTATGATTTTCTTAGAAGTGAAATGAGATTACTTGAATTGTCAGACCGAAGAGTTATATCTGATTCGTTGTTCTTATTTAAAACAATGAAATCAATATTTGACAGCCCTGCTTTACTTAAACTAATTCAAATACGAATACCTGGTAGGTACACTAGAAGTACAGAATTATTGTATTGTAACAATTTTCGTACCAACTTCGAAATGCATTCACCTATATTCAGAATACATAGGTATGGAAATAATTTCGAAAAAATATTTGATATTTTCAATGCAAACTCTGTTAATGCATTAAAATGAAATCTCACTCGTTATTTTTTAGAAAAGAAATGTTTTTTTTTTTTAAATATATTATTAAATTTAACTTTGTTTTCTTGGATACGTGTTTTTATTTATTTCTTTATATATAAATAATACATTTGTGGATTTATTGCCAAATTCCAACTTCTTCCAACCAACTGATAAAATAAAGGTGTTATTAGGATTACTTAAGCTTTCAAATTGATCTAAAAAGCGTATTATTTATAAAGTATTATTGTAGCATCATTTTTCTTTTTCATTATTACCTAGCTAATAAATACTAGCCACTTAATGTTTTTTATTTAATTATTCTCAATTTTACTTTGTTATATTTATATTTAGAACATAAAAATTTCTCACTTTAATTATTATCATTTATTTGTCATCTTAGATATGTTATGTTTCTTTTTGACTTTTTTGCAGTTTTTTTTGTTTTTTTTTGTATATTTTACTTCAACTAATTTGTTTAGTTTTAAAAATTCAGTTAATTTATAAAGTTATATTTCATATCATATATAACATAATGAATTGTTCACTGCTGTGATTAATTCTGTAAAACTTTTTCTTGTAAAAGGTTCTTTGAACCCTTGATATATAAATAAATAAATCATTGTCGTTATTATCGACACGTGTTCTTTGTACCTGTAATGGAAGCTATTCTATTCAAAACATCCTTCCAAAATATTTTAAAAAGGATTAAAAAATAATTTAGTCACGTACGTCTTCATAAAACCACGATTTATTTTTGCTACAATAAATCAAATAATGTCGGGTTTTTGATTTCCAATCGCTGGAAATCTTGTCCGTGGCGTCTATCGTTTTTCTCCAGATTGCAATCTGTAATATGGTCTAAAATGGCATTCATGTTATGACTGGACTATCGTTAGTACACCTAATTGATTTTGTTAATATTTTCATTATTTAAGGTCAAATGCCAACTCTGTCATGCTAAACCTAAAAGTCGTAACTAAAGAAAAATCGTTTTACGCTTTCTTTTTGTAATAGATATTCGATAGCCTCACATATTTACTAAACCAGCAATCAACCGAGCATTTACTTACTATACTTAAAATGAGTAACGATTAGATCTCGATATATTTCACGACTCGGTATGGCAGTACAAAAAGAAGTTAAAGGTAGTTTTGTAAAGATTAATCATATTCCAATTTATTTTCATTTTTTTTATATTCAATTTATTTAATTTATAAGAACTTTATTATTGATGTTCTAAAATAATCATCCTAAATATTTACATATAATATAGGTACATGCATAATCGTAATTATGATATATGTGTGTGTATGTGAGTGCTTATTCTTATTGATTCTTATTCTCATTATTAGAGGTGGAGGTCAGTGCTTTTTAAGTTACCGACGTCATTGCGACCTGTTAATATCTATTGTGACTGATTCCTGTGAATAATGAGTATTTACATAAAAATAAATATATATAGATATATATTTCTTTTTTTTATTACTTTTTATTTTTTTTTACATATTTTTAAATCTGGATTTTAGACCGGAGCGTTCTTAACAATCTTAATAATTTTACATCGATCGATAAGATGGTTGATAGGTTTCCTCATTAAGGTTTAAAAAAAACAGATATTTTTTGATAATCATTGTTCAATAAGTCCACTGATATTCACTACACACTCTCGTATACATACAATACTCAGACACCCATACACATATTCACACACCCTAAATATATATACTCACCCTCACTAACACGCACAATAATAAAACGGATACACTATTTTTTGTGACTAAAACTAGTACTTGGAATAAATATTCTTATGTTCTAATAAAAATTATACTCATAATGTAATTGAGAAGCATTTAACGTATATATTTCTACCGACATATTGTAACCATTGTATAAATTCCATAATCAGTTTTGTTTTTATGAGAAAATAATACAATAAAGTCATTTCTGCTTCTCAAAAATGAGATATTTTCTCGTAAAGAAAAAATATGTATAAATAAAACAAATTAAGAAATCAGATCGCAAAGCATAGAACCACAAATATATTAAATACCCATAGAACAGTAAATATCATTTATTTATTTATTAGTGGATACACGGCACAAATACTTTTTATAAACATAATCATAAATGCAATTAACCTACAGTGTTCTATTACAAAATTATGAAATAATATAATTACAATATAACTTTACATATTAGACAGTTGTTTTATAAATGTTCCATATAATAACTTCGGGATTTTAATACTTAACATGCGTAGGTAGAAAAATAATAAAAAAAAGAAAAAAACAAATATCTAGAAATGAAATTAATAGAATGTTCAAAATATACATAGCAACGACGAGGTTGTAAATTTTTCAAAAAAAATTTCAAATTTTTCAAAAGTTCGAGATTAGCAATTGGTAAAAATTATATATTTTTATGTATTTTTGTATTATTTAATTTGGTACTCACTCTTATTTGGCATATTATTTATCACTACTTTTTCTTACTATAGTATAGAGTGAGTTTTTAGAAACCATATCTCAATTATCATTCCAATTATGTTTTTGTTTAAATATATTATTTTTCTATTGCTTTCAATGATACTATTATTTTGTATATTTGATTGTGTATGATTTTAAATGTGATAATTTATACTTTAATATTTATATCTGATAATCTTTTTTGCATTGTATTTTTTGGAACTTTATTATTTATTACTTATACGTTGTTTTTCTGGATTGTTATTCTATTGCATCACATATCATTATAATTTAATTTAATTAATTTTACCATGTATTTTTTATTGTGAATTATTGTGTCTCGACACGGCACAGCCTCAAAAGCCTTAAAAAGTTCATTAATATTTAAACAGGTATTATTTTAAAGAAATTAAAGAAATTAGAAAAAAAAAAAAAAATTCTTAACTATAAAGGAAAAAAACGAATATTTTAAAATAATTCTGTTAAATTGAATATTTTTTTACAACAACTGCCAGATTTTATTTAGGTTTCAGAGGGTTAAACATGCAAAGCCTTCTAACAGAACTTATTGTATTTTTTCTGTAGTGTAAGACCTAATACCCTTTCTTTTTACTTTTCCTTGCTTGGAACCGCGAGCCCCCAAGCAGGGCCTTTCTACTCCCCGGGACTCGTGATCTACGGGATAAACCACCGAACTACACAATCCCGATTTTTACTTCATGTTTACGCATCGTTAGATAGGTACAGTATTATCCTACAATACCTGCGCACAACGTAACGTGTCGCATGATGTCACACGTCCGCGACCAGGTGGCTGATATTATTGCAATATGGTCCGTTAATTAAACGTAAATGCCAATAGCCTCTGCATTGGACAGGTTGAGAGGAACTAGTGGTGCAAGCCTTCCGTTTGTCATCAAATTAACCAATCAGATATTAATTGAGGTTAACTGTAATTGCGCGTTTGATAAGTCTCCCTACTAGATTTTAGAAACCCTTTACGGTGACAAAATTTATACAATTCGTCGGGTAAGGTATTTGTAATTATTAAAAAATATTATTATACCAACAGTCAAAAATCATTACTATCGTAGTTTTATCTTTGTATGTACCTACTTGTGAATTTAAACTATATTCAGCCGTGAATATAAATGCTTTGCATGAATTGATGTATACATATTTTTTTTCAAAACGAATCAACCCTTGTAAATTAGCACAAAAGTCCAACAAATATAAAACATATACATTCTGCCTAAACAGTCTCAGAATTACAAGAACAAAATAATAAATAGCGTACTCCCGGCAGATATTACTTTGATAGTATGTTACGTCATAGAACCTTCTCGTATGTATTCGAAATAAGGACAGCTTGCTTCTTAAACAATTGTGTTTTTACTGTAGGAACACGTCCATACTACCTGAAAACAGTTTCATGTACCAACATTCTAACTATCCGTAAAAATAAAAAAAAACTGTTGGTAAATTTTCCTTCGTCGCTTAATATAATATTATGGTAGGGATATTTCTTTCACCGAAAAATTAAAAAACTTTCTAAAAGTTAAATAATATTCCAAATAATCACCTTGGGATGAATTGTTTGCGTTTATTCTTGGATGGGTACAGAAAAGATTAATGCGCGACGGTTTAGTAAATTTAGAAACTGAAAATTCAAGGCGAAATATTAGAAACCGAGTTGTTTACCTTAAAAATTATCAAATAAATGTGTATATTGTACGCAAAGATGACTTCATTCTTTAACAAAACTCAGGAACATAAGATTCGGGATTGTTTTTATTTTGTTTCTTAATATACCAAAGCCCCCTCGAGCTCTCAATTTGAAATTCCTCGAGGTAAACAAAGAAGTTGCCTTCTTAAAGAAAACCTTTCTTAAGTCTGTTTTCTTCTTTTCACAAAGGCTTACCGAAGTCTTTAAGTAAAATAACACTGTTAGATATTTCACAACCGCGATAAAAGTTCATGGCTTGTTTGTTTTCGGGGATTTCTTGCCTTGTGTTCACTGTTCATGGCATCCGCCAGTTCGGGAAACTCAACGACTATTTGTAATCCTCGTTTAACCAGCGACCCTTCCCCGGAGCCGATATTCCTCGAGCAGAAATATTCATTTTCTCCAGTCAAAGGCGATAGCCGAAAAGCCAGTTTAAAAATGTAACGGCAAAAGCAAACTGCTCTGCGGATAGGTCGTAAAATCTGACTGGTGTAATTAATAGGGAAAACTGGATAATTACAACACAACTGTTATACTTTTATTACCAGATTTATATCTTTGGAAAACCCGTTTTATAGCATATATATATCAGACGATCAATACCTGCAGTAGAATGAAACGGTTAGGACCACAAAAATGATTATTCTATGTAGAAACACCCGAGTAAATATTTATTAAACGATTATAAACATTATAATTTTTAATGTCTGCTTTTAAATAGATATCTGCCTCATGGTGTAGTGGTTTGCGCGTTTACCTACCGCACCTTAGGTCATGGGTTTGGTTTCCGACAAGGTCGATATGAAATACTGTAAAAGGTGATTTTTGCAATATTGAATATACCGTAAAGTCTGTAATATTTAGTTGAACCGTTGATTGATCAACTTGCCTTCACACCTTAAATTATTAAGGTGCACCTCAACTATTGTATCCATCCAGTGCCCTATGCATTACTAAGTGCGGATAGATAAACCTTTTTTAAATACATGATACAAAGCGGTGACAATTATTGTATACCGGTACTGTGCGACTACATTATATAAAACCTATATTTAAACTAAAAATGTCGGTGAAATCTGTAGTTTCTAATTTTAGTACATGTTTTTTAAAAAATCAGTTCTGAAAAAATAATTTCATTCGTATTGACCGAACCCTCAAGATACGGTAAAATAAGGGTGGAAAGATATTGTAAGACATTTTTTTTTATGTAAAAATTTTGCAAAATAAAATCGAATTAGTCTATTGTGTACTATAGAGTTATTTTGCCAGCCAAATTAATAATTTTCAAAATACTATATAATATTTTTAAAATCAATCCATCCTACGTAATATAATCGTGCCGTGTGGATTTTTATGATCGTATCAGCCAATTGATAGATTACAATTTAATATCTCACCGGATATTTTTAATATTGCAGCAGATTTTAAAAATCGAATAATGCCTTTAAAGTTATTTTTAACATTAAATACGGTGATTTTTAAGTTATGAATATAATATTATAGACATTTTATTAGCACAATACAAGATACTGGCTTATGGGCCGTTTACACGTGAGCTATACAACACTGTTCTGTCCCGGGATTTATCCATAGTCCACGTGTGAACAGCAATTTATAGGACAAAAATTGTTCCGAGACATAGCACCGAAATAGACGGGCAGGCTATCTCCGCGGAACAATGATAACACCCACCACCGTATTGTCCTCGTGTAAATACGCACAGACAAAATCTTGTGACAATAGCGATTTGTTTGACGTGAACGTGTCGCTCCCGCACATTTTTTCTGTTGAAAATCGAGGAAGAAAAAATTCAATTACATTATTCAGCTCGTTCTTTAACGATTCTAATACATCTCATAAAATAAATCGTAATTTTCGGGAACTTACGTGTAATAAACGCCATCGTGAACTTTACCGAACTGCAGCCGAATTTTCGTATTGTTCCAGCGTTCTGTCCCGCGCTGTCAAGGCTTTTTACGGAGCAAGGACAAGACAATGTGGTCATATCTTTTGTATTACACACATGTAAAAAACAACTTTTTAGAATGCATGAAAAAAATATTTAAACGTATTTAGAGGGAAAAAATGCAAACAAAAATATTCATCTAAATGTATTTCTCCATAAAAATATTTTGCGAAAACCTGATTCAATGAATCTGATTAAATCATAATCCAGTTATCCTTCACCAAACTTCAATTAAATCAACAGATGTAACAATTGGAGAAATATGGATGTTTCAACGTAGGCAAAATGGTGAATGTTACACGGTGTGTAAAATGGCCACGTAAATCAGCTAACGACAGTTCATAAGCCCTGTAAATACCTAGACTTTCATATAGCCTTCTCCAAAATGTTCTCCATCCCTGTTGAAATTTGTTAGTCTTTATGACTCTCCAGGGGGTAAAATCCAGTCTTTTGTCTACAAACATTTGGACAAACTCAAAATATCGTTATAAATCAAACTAGTGCAAGAAGAAGTTTAAAAATTAGAAAATTGTTTTCAGGCGTTGCCTAGTATGTGAAATAAGCCCCAATTAAATAAGATCTCCTCCTTACGCTTCCAATGAAGTAAAAATCTTTACAGATGGAAGCCTGCTCGACGGAAAAGTGGGAGTGGCATTCGTTCCTTTTGAGGTTGATAAGAATTACCAGGCAGAACATTTAAATTAGACAATTTCTGCTCAGTTTTTCAGGCTGAACTACTCGCAATACGAGAAGCTTTCGAATGGTTATTAAAAAATCACTAGAGAGGTGGGTTATTGTAAAAAATATTATCAGATTGTCGTTCGGGCGTTCAAGCTATAGCTGATACTCGGTCGGTTAATCCATTAATTGTAGATATTCAGAGTAAAATTAAGCATCTAAAAATCAGAGGGGTGATTATTCAAATATGCTGGATAAGAGGACATGCAGGTATCGTAGGAAATGAGAGAGCGGATGAACGAGCAAGAGCCGCAACTTGTAAAATAACGGCACTTTTCTTCTCAGAATTTCCCTTTAGCTTTGCTAAACGCTGTATAAAATAAAATACGCAGCAGCATTTGGAGGATCATTACCGCGCTTCTTCTACAGGTAAAATCACTAAACCCAATGCCGGCTGATGCAGAAAACTTCCGTCGTCATCGCCAAAGTACTTTCGAAACGACCCAAATTTTTACCGGACACGGAGCTATGAGAAGTTACCAATATAGGTTTAAATTAAGAAATGATGACTATTGTCCATGCGATGATATTTTTTCACTGAGTATCGAACTACCGTTATTTCAGTGCCTATTTTTCAGCTCACAACGCCATTGTCTTGAAGCAGAATGTAGGAAAAATGGAATATTCTTAACAGATATCCACATTGTCGTTAAAAGTAGTTATCACAAGCCATTGTTCTTGGACTATGCAACAATGGTGATTGGACTCATAAAGGTAATAAACCAAAATCAGTATTCGAACATCCCATTTCCAAGACAAACAAAAACGATTTTTTCCGAGTACCTAAATACAGGGGTCCAAATATATATAAAAAATATTCATGTAAGTATGTATATATATTTAATAAGTATGTTAAATAATTCGATCAGATGAATCTATTTACAACAATAAAGGTTTCAACTCTTTAACTTCACTAAAGTCAACAGATGGAAGAATTGAAGAAATATGAACGTTCAAGACCAGACTTTAATATTCCCTTCTCTAAAATGTTCTCCATCTCTGTTGTAATATTTTAATGAAAATAAAGTAGTTTGAATAACCAATCCGCAGTGAGATGAGCGCTATCTAAACCATTGATTAAACACAAAGTTGGCTATTGGTTGGCACACTGTAATGCCACTATAAAAATAATTTAATATCCGGTGAGGTTTTATTGAAGTTACTTGATAGGTTCTCTCGATGAACTAAAAGTGGAACTTAAATTTTGGTACAGAGAAATTTTATTGCTTGACTGGAAAAATGCCACTGGCCAAAAGCTGCCCTAACCCTTTGAGATGCCTCAGAAGTAGGTACCGGCATCCGTCGAAAATAGAACAATAGACAACAAACACGACAGGTTGGCAACTCAGAGAATCAGTGACGTAGGTAAGCAAATAAAAGCACGAACGCACTGATAGCTCTCTCTTCTCTACCTCTGCAACTCGCCACCTACTTACTACCAAGATCCAAGATCTTCGTCTTTCAATTTTTTTGTCAACTGCGTAGTAAAAATATACTATTCTAACTTCAGTGCTCATTTGTATTAGTAATATATTTAATCACGAATCTCGTTCATTTTTATTGTATTTTATTATTGCTTTAATAAATAGTGTTCAAAACTCATGTGAGTACCGACTTTCCTTTTATTATAAAATTTATAGCAACCTTTTGAAGAAAAAAATGGGGCCACTCATGAGATGTTGGATCAATCGACTTCCTACACTACAATTGGTGACCGCAACAACTGGCCCTCCACACCTTCAATGTATCATTTTTTTTTTTTTATTTAAAAATAACAATATACTATTCAGTCACTGAAAAGGGGAAAACACAAAAAAAATATCATAACGTAAATTGTACATGTGAAGCACTAACTTTTTGGTTATTCATCATAAAAAAAGAAAAATAAAAGGTTGTTGCTATTTTTATTTCAACCGACCGGTTTCAAAGTTACACCTTCTTTATCAAAGCATAATTAACTCATGGACCTTATCCTATTTTATTTTAAGAGTGATTACTAAATATTACATAAAAATATATGGAGTTAATCTTAGTTAGTCTTGTTGTCATGTTGTTCTTGTGTCAACATAAGTTTTGTCAGTTTGTTTCCTTATGAAGAGAACAAAAGGACAATATACTACAAATTTGTCACTCATATATTCTCCTCTTTTGTTTTCTCTTTGATTCCCTCGATTAAAGAAGGAGGTGTCGAAAATGCTCAATTTCGTCTACTTGACATTCCATTTTGAAGGCTCGTAATAAAATAATATAATATAATATATCAATTTTTTTTTAAGTACTATTTATCAATGTGTTTACATAAATGATTCATGTTTTTGCTTTATTCTAATACAAATCTACTGTTATAAATCTAGTGAATGTTACAACTGTAACTCTCTAAAAAAATATAGTAGCTCTTGTGCTTGGAGAGTGACTTGCGTCATAATTATTTATTTATTAGAATTTATGTCATTTCAAATATACGAGTACATGTGAAAAAAAGTAAAAACTTGTACAATATTAAAAAAAACAGAAAATAATAATAAAGTAATACTAATTAAAATAAAATGCTATTTTTACAAGGGTTCAAAAAATTTCATTTATTTTTTTTATTTTTTTTTATTGATATATTAGTTTTAATAGTTTTTCGTTCATTGGGGATATTATTGTAATTTTTGACACCTTTGAAGACAAATTTATTTTGACCATGACTTGTGTGCAGTTTAGGAATTTTAATATTATGTTAGTATCTGAGTGACTTATTCATCTCAAATTCTTTTTTTTTTCTTCTTTGTAAATTTGTATAACGGAATTAATTTTACAAATTGTGTCTACAGTATGAACTTTAAAAAAAATATGTAGAATTTCCGTATTAAATGTTAAGGGTTTCTTTAAAACTACTTTAATAATACATCTTTGTACTATTTTAAGAGGGTTTAATATTAACAAATTACAGCAGGGATGGAGAATACCTTAAATAAGGGAATATGGAAGTCTAGGCATTTACAGGGCTTATGACCTGTCATTTGCTGGTTTATTGACTGTATGTATCTTTTATTTTTACCATTTAAGGTCGTTGGAATAGATAACTTGTTAACCATTTAATGGCTTTGCCATCTATTACCACACTTTAATTTTGAAATAAGTTTATTGTGTGATATCAAACCAAATGCTTTTTTCAAGTTAATAAATATACCAATACACTTTAATGATTTGTCCAATGAATTATGAATATATGTTGATAAATTCGCAAAAGCATCCTGAGTGCTTCTATTTTCCATAAAAACAAATTGGTTATCGTGAATCAATTTATTACTTTTTATAAATTCAGTCAGCCTTTTTGAAATATTTTTTTCAAATATTTTGGCCATGTTTTTTTAATATTTTTTATTTTTTCTTAAAAAAGTACAAACATAATAAATGAAAGTCTCAATATTAACTTATATCTAATTATTATTAAAACATATACTAATTATTTAAATTTCTAAACAATAAACGGACACTTAAAAAGAAAACTTCTATAAAGCTACACGAATAAGATTACTTTTTAAAAACTACCTTATCTGCTAAACACATGTTTTTTTAACTGACATATAAATTAAACAATATTTTTGGCTCTCTTATGTCTAATGGCATTTCCTTATAATATAACTGTACAGCTCGGTGCATCAACTAGTTCTGTGTTTGAAATTACTGAAATAGGACGGTGGTTAGTTATTTCTACGGGATTCCTTGCTTAAAATATTGGAGTAATAATAGTTTTCTTTTAATTGGAAGGGAATATACCGCTTTCGAAACTTATATTTATTATATGTTTTAGCGGTGTCGAAATTTGTTTGGTAATGTGTTTTAATGTGTTAGCAGAAATTCCATTGAAACCCGGAGATGAATCTCCTTTCATACTATTGATAATTTATTATATTTCACTCCCTGTGGTGCTTTGAAATACATTAAGAGTGTTAGCGCGTTCTGTATTAGTGTACAAATTTGTATCTATTGTATATATATATATGTCAGTAGCGAGCGGTGAGTTTTTAAATTGGTAAGCTACGAAAATTCTGATATAATGTCCATAGCGGTAGTATGGCATATAAAAAACAAGTCTATTTTATATTTGATAAATAATTATTATATACTTGATAATTGGTAAATAATAAAAGAAAATAGTTTCAGTAAAATTATTTTCTTGATTTATTGATTGATTTGGTGTTTATTTTGTAGAACTCCATATTTAAACTTAAAATATTATAAATCAGTGTTTGATTTGTAATATTATAAGTTTAAAAATATTTTCTAATGTAGCACAAACATTTGATTTAAAGAATACAATTTAAAAAAACATAATTGCAAGAAAAAAATGGAATCGCCTCAGGATTCGAACTCCCGCTTTCGTCGTTAGAAAACAACGACCTATCCGCGCAGCTATCACGTGTTTTGGATCGGGTGCCGAAAAAGTCATTAATAAAACTGGATAATTCATTAGCGTACCGGTGCATATTTGGTTAAGTATGACTATTATAACTTGTCTTGAAATAAAACACTATTTCTTAATAAATGAGATAAAAACTAAATAATTTAAAAGTATTCCTTACCGAGTACGATAGTTCACCAAACAAAACATAAATTACGTTTTAAGAATCATTGTTTCATCGACTTTTATATCACATTATTATTTACAAAACGACATAATATATACATTTTATAATTCTTCAGATATATTTATTCTTAACACTATACACTAGTAACGTTTTTATCATTCTCTAACTGAATTTTCAAAGTTTAAATGGATACTGAAGAATAACCTACAATATTCAACTGTCATCGTATGCACAAAAACGAATTACAATTCAAAAACAATTAGCAAATCTTTGTTTTTTAAAACCCACCAAAGGATTTATACTATAATTTGGATTAAAATATCAATTCGTTTCGATTAAAATATCAAAATGTTAATTTATTGTAAAGCAAATTTACTTTCAAACCACCGAAACATAAGTATGATTAATTAGTTACTTATTATTGTAACTTCCGTGGTATATATTCGTTATCTCTTTCTCACACATAACGAGTGCGTATATTGTCACCTCCCTTAGACTGTCGTAAGTCAAATTGATGTATTTTAAAGAATACTAGCCTTTATGACAAAGTATTGAAAGACTAAATTGCATTAATGAAAGCTGCAAGATTTTACTGAAATCGCAAATGTAATTTTTCGAACAAGATGACTTAATTTTTTATTACTTTCTTTAGGTTTTCGTAAATGGCGTATATTATTGTGCGCACATTTGTTTGCAGTTTAACCTCTTGGCGTCAAACAAAGGACAATGCATCGCAAGGGCAGCAATCATTATCTTTTTTCTAATCAATGAAGATATTTTCGGAAAGCACCATGACCTGAAAGCATTTGTGTTAGCTCGTGAGTCCGCCCAAAAGTCTCCAATATCTCGGCATCCTTTAATTTTTTTAAAACAATTTTGTTATTTTCCTGCATCCCTTGATGAATATCTTTTGTTCCAAATATTATATGATTTTTCTTGCACTTTTTTTTATGTATGACATGGGAATATGGTAATAGGTAGGGACAGTTCTCATTTCGGAAGCTTTTTCTTCCTCCAGAATTTGTCTTCATTACTCACTGCGGCTCTTCTCCAGTTTGTCAGGCCAATTGTTGTCATGTCGCTTTCCACCATCATTCAGCCATCTTTATTTTTATCTGCCTCTGTTTCATCTGCTTTTTGGAGTGGTATAAATAATTTTATTGGGGGTACGATTATGATTTATCCGGGCCAACCATTGTAATCTTCTTATTTTTATGAATTTTGCATCGTTTTAGAAAAAATATTTTTACCCTAAGGTTTTTTTTACGTTACTGAATATTGATAAACATGTATCTTTATGAATAAATTTAAAACGCTTTTAATTAAAAAAATATTTTTGGCTACTATTTGTCCCCGGTTTAATTTTAGTCCTTATTTATTACCTTCTAAGATATTCAAAACGTAGCACCCTGTTTCCTCGACAGGCATTATGTTAGTATATTATTTATAAAAGAAAATAAACGCATTCTTTTGTCGACACACGCAATTCTCAATCAGAAAAGTAATATAAATTCCTTCTGGGTACGTAGAGTATCCGAGAGTCGTAGAAGGGGGTGCTACCCTCCTCCGCCAGCCGTGCGTGAGCGACGGCGCACAGTGTTTCGTTTCATACAAGCTAGAAACTAAAAATTCTGAATGTACTTTTAACTCACGTATGCGATTCATTTAATCCTAAAAAGAGTTTTTTTTTATTAAATATGTAATAATAATTCGTTTTAAAAAAAATATGTCACATTTTGTTAATATACGTTAATAAACGAAATAAATTTTCTGCATCCAATAATGTATTTAAGGATCATAAATAATTGAAATTATTACTTTAATTCTATTGACTGATAAATCGGTCAACCTATAAAATAAATCATTGAAAATTATATTAGATACTTAGGCATAAAATAAAGATTTCACCCGAGAGAACTAATCTGCCTTCACTTGTTTTGTCAGAATAACCATTTTACAGCTGATCTTATTATGTTAAACATGAAAACTCAAAGGGTTTAAATAAACTTAAAAGTTTGACATTGTAAGGAACAAGAAGAAGGGAGGCAACGGACAAAGCAACCCTTGGTATCTACTGTCATCCAAGGCGTTTTGGCTGGCAAGGCCATGTACTACGTATGCCTTCCGAGAGCCTTAACCATGCTTGCCTATGTTACAAGGCATCAGGTTCTCGGCGTCCTGGTCGTCCACTGTTGAAAATTTGTGGGCAGTTTGCGTCAGAGTTGCGGTATGTGGACTTGACTTGGGAGGATGTACGGGAGGTCGATCGCTTGGCCGGAGGCAGATTATGGAATCCATATGCCCCACATAGGGAGCGGATATGGTATGATGATGATAAAACTTAAAGGTTTTTAAATAAAACATTTGTTATAAGTGATTTTCAAATAGATGTATTTTGAGAAATATAAAAAGAGCATGTAATGTAGATAAGCCAAAGGAATAAAATTCTTGTCAAGAAACTCTATTAATACTAATAGAGTTCATTTCACTGGGTTTGGCGCCACAAATATAACAGGACATGGTTGACTTATTTTTAGCCAAAACGTTGCAAATTGTACCATCTACCATTGTTAAAAGCATTTTAAATTTTATGGACAATACTACACCTCCAATATTAACATTAAAATTTTCAAGTTTTTCAATTGCATCTTGAAGTTTTTCGATTTCAGACTTAGTAAGAATATCAGTTTCTTTGGCGAAAATCAATTTAATAGGACGACAATAAGAGGTTGAGGAAGGGCTTAAATTTTGCCAAATTACTATATTAGGGTCATCATTAAGCCTTAGTTGTATTGGAACGAATGACATAATAAATAAAAATTCATCTTTTGCATGCTCTGTGTAAAATTTCTGTTTATAATTACTATGTCCCGAGCTTCCATCTCCACCGCACTTGCATATAAGAGTCAGTACAGAACCTGAAGGAACTCTTTCTTTTAAGACTTCTGATTCTACATTTAGCAATCGTTACACCGTATGATTTAAAATCGCTTGTAGCTGGATTTCTGCACTAGTTTCCGTTATTTTGACAAATTCCTCGCTCAGGCAACATGCTTCTTTTGCTTTTCTTAAACTATAAAATGCCGGATATATGTTGTGGCCGGTTTTAATGGCATTTTTACGCATAACTTTATAGGAATGTGAAGATAATTTACAGTCAACGTATAAACTTAGCGCTTCCTCAATTGTCAATGCCCGCTGTTTGTTTACTTGTTGACGTTCCCTACGTATTTTTGCTACTTCATTGGGAGTAGCTTTCAAAATTTTCTTTAGGAGATCGGCAACTGTGCGTTTTCCTGATGCTCGAATAAATACCTGCGTGGCAAACGAAAGTTCTTCAGATGTCTTCGTACTCACTAAATCACGCACTTTTGTCCTTTTGCACAGATCACTGCATGCCCCAAAATCCTTTGCGGGCCTTCCAGTAGACGTAGATGGTTCATTCATGTCTACTGAAGGACTTTGTCGAAAGTTTTCACATATCAAAATATTTTCACTACCGTCGAGCCACTAATTTTTTTTTTTAACAAATCTATCTAGTTTACAGCCAAATTCGGTCCATTTTCTGCTTATATTTAAACAAATGAGCTTAATTTGATTTTTTAACAGTTTTTCACCACTTGCACCAAGTTCACCGACTTCGAATTTACTAATAATAATATTTAACACTTCTTGAAGCCTTTCTTTCTTCGTCAAACTCTTCCACATCACGTACAATTCTTGCCTAGAAATCTCGTATCTGGTACCTGTAAAATAACAAAATAAGATAGATGCAACTTTGTGCGGTAAAATATCGAAACTGTAATGAATTAACAATAAATTAGTCTATTGAAAAATAAAAATAATATTTTGCTACTTTGATATACTCTCCGAGATAAATTCTCGAGAAGTTAGAAATTGATATTTTTTTAACTACTGAAAAATACATAAGTTAAATTATTGTTTTTTTTAAAAACCTAAATGAAATACATTAAAATATTAGAAAAAAAACTCTACAACATACCTTCCTAAATAGCTTCCATTTTTTTAAAAATCGAAATAAAAAACTTTAAACTTGATAAACTACCTTTACACGTCGGACGCCAAAATGCAAATAAATGTAATTAGGCTTTCAAAAACCAATTATCCGATTTTCATATTCTGGTATGAATCACCCTAAGCATTAATCACCCCAATTAGGCTTACAATCGTCACACTAACTATCTGGTAATGCCCCCATGACGTCATCGTTTAAGAATTCAAAAGTGACTTTTTATCTTGTAGCTTGTATGGGTCAAAACACTGTGCGGCGCTAGTCACGTAAACAATTTTGTAGAAACCACTGTTTGAATACGAACGTCCCGTGGATACATCACCCCTCAAAAATAAAACCCTTGTCAGCTGGAATATATTTTACCGGGGAGATTTACATCCGAGGCAATCCTAGGCTACACGACCGAGCACTCTAGAAGTCTTATAAACCTATTTAGCCGCGAACCCAAATTCGAGAGACCTATCCGAGGAAATATTTATGGATTTTAGCGAAGTGCATAACCGAATGATCAATAATCAAGAAAAAAAAGTGACAGTTATTAAAATAACCGATTGATTGAGCTGACACGAACTATCGAATGTTTTTTTACATTTATTGCTGAATATTTCCGAATTATTTTAGATCCTCGACGATTTTTTTTCCTAATAATAATTTATTTTTTTAATTTTAAAGCACCTTATCTATTGAATATCCCTAAAACTAACACCAGTTTTATGCACATATATTTTTTTACGCTAGATAGACAATTGACATGGAAAATTTATATCAGCAAAGTGGCGACATTATCGAGTCTTTTTTTTTAAATCAAAAATTTTTTTCAAAAAACGAAAAAAATTCTAATGTTTGAAGCCTATGTAAAAACTTATATTTGCTATATGCTACTACTATGGGGAACATGATATCAAAATGACATAAACAGACTACAAAGACAATAAAATAAAATATTAAAGTTAGTATATGACCTTCCCCATCTAACAGCAACTAGATAACTTTTTAAACAAACCAAACAATTAAATATAACCGAACTCTAAATATTATTAAATATTTGTATATAACCACATACCGACTTTTCTATGTCTACCGATTTCGAGACGTACCCGTCTCTACGTCAGGACACCAATTAAACCAACATGCAAAACAACAAGCAAAACCCACTTTATACCTTCACCATAGTTGTTGCACAAATTATATAACAAATATTTAGTAAAATGTTTAACCACAAAGTTAATGCTTTAAATATTAATAATATAACTGAACCTTTTAACTAGAATCATTTAAATTTATCCATAAATTAGCCGCTAATGTAACTGTAGACGATGAATTAAAACTTGTAAAAAATTGTAGTAAACATGGACATAATACGATAATATCAGAAAAATATCATATAGACTTTCTAAAACGAGACAAGGACAGTCGAGATTAACAAATCAGGGACTGAAATTATACTATAAACTACCAGACAAAACTAAACAAAAGACTCAGACAAACTTTTCAAAAGATGTAAAAAGTAAGATTTTGAACAACAGAGTATGAATAAAAAATGTATGTATTATTTTTGCAAAATGAATGTAATAATCCGTAAGGGTTGATAAATAAATTTTTAATTAAAAAAAATAAATAGAAACTGTTTTTCATTATTTTCATAAAGCATATTTGATGAAAGCGTACTTACTAAATATCTTATATTCAAATAGGGAAAAAATGTTTTAAAAACCTTTAATGTGTATGCACCCTTTACATCTTTTCACCTTAACACGGAAAATTCTAAGATTCTTGAAACCGATTTGAAGGTGAGAACGGTTTGACGTTGATGAATTCAATAAAATTAATATAAGATACCAAAATTGTTTCCTTTCGGGAAACTGAAGAGACATAACATAAATCACTTTTCTGCCTTTATATTGAAAACGCTTCTTTGATATCTACTCCCAAAATGAGTTTACACGTTTCGAATTTTTACGAAAATTAAATAAATACAATGTGTTCCGGGCACAAGTGACCGGCCGTTGTTATACGAATATGTATATATACAAAAAAAAATTAAAAGAAGGATCTATCTTTTATAAATAAAAAGTTGTTAGTAAAAATATACAAAAATCTGTTTATTTGGAGCTTTTACACTCTTTTGAGAAATCTTTAGACTTAAGTAAATCATAGAAATGAAATGAAATGAAATGAAAAAACCTTTAGTTGTTATTGCATTGTTTTAATTATTAAAAATAAAAACGACTAAAAATATAATAGGGTTTTGGAAAAAAAAAGTTTCATGTTATTTTCAAAATAAAACTACGTAATTGCCGAGTTAATTGAAAAAACGTCCCATTAAGTTAATGTTATTATTTCTCAAGAGAGTGTATAAGCTAAGAATAAATTTTTTTTTTTTATTAACAACTTTTTACTTATGAGAAATAGACCTCCCTTTTAAAGTTTTTCGTCGATATTTTTATTTTTATTTTCATATGGCTCGGCCGGTCATTTGTGCCTAAAACGTAGTATATGGGTTGCTTTCACTAAATTAAAATTAAAATAAATCGGTGTAGGGTTAAAACTCTATTAAGCCATTCAAAATATAGTTTTATTAAAGTCTGAAGTCAATGTTAAACAATCTCAGAATATTTTTGGATGAGAAAATTTCAATAATTATGATCTATGAAACCGTTAATTGGTTATAGAAATATATTGTTCTGGTTTTAAATAAAAAATATGTTTATTTAAAAACACGGTTTTCCAGAGGTCAGCATCTAGTTTCTAATTCCACCCACCATTGCCCCGGTAGTCAGCCACTTTGCATTTATTAAGTGCTTCATTATGTACAGTACCCAGCAGGAAATAAAGTATATCGGGCTTAAGCCAGAGACTGACGATTTTATAAAGCGTCGTCTCTGTCACTCGAGTCTGATACCTGTTTGAATGTATGAATGACAAAGGCGACGTTCTACAAAGCCGATTAGGCCGGCAGTCTCTTTCTTAAGCCCGATTTCCTTTATTTAATGCCTGCTACTGTACTTGGCTATTGTACGTTAATTTAATTAGTGTTTAGGTACTACAGCAAAATCCAAGAAAAAAAACACAAATAAATCCATCACTTTCAGCTCCAGCACATTCAACGTGATACATTACATCCATCACAAATCATTCACTGAAATTGAACGTAGTTATGCAGAAAGCAGCCAGTCCACAATTTGGAAAAAATGGGATTATCGTGTTATCGGGTGCAGTAAGGTCAATTATTCTATGTTCTTCTAAAATCAGCTAGACCGCTTTCATACAAAAACTGTAATAATCAACTTCTAAAAATAGTCAATCACAAAAATGGCATTTCTCAATTTAAAAAAAACACCATTGTCCTAAAAAAATCTGACGATACTTTAAAAATGATTAAAACTGGTGAAATATGTAATTTAATTTTTTATTTTATTTATTTATACTTTTACATTGTTTGTATTCTTTTTTTATACATAATAATGTCCCGTGCCGAGGGAAATTTTTTACAAAATGTAAAACATGCCTTAAATAAATTGTTTGATAAAGTTAACGTAATAATAATAATTCAAAAAACGTTATTAATCTAATTAACCTAATCATCATTAACAATATAAACTGAAATAATCATAAAAAACATAACCAATAGACCAAGTTTCATAAACAGTACACACATTTAACCTATTAAAATTATTATAATATTATACATATAGGTATTCATTGTTTATCATTTGAAGACCTGTAATAAAATTGGGCCTAAGCACCAGAAAAGTGAAAAAAAGTTACAAGGGTTTAAAGATATACTCAGTTTTTTTGGTATACAGCATATATTTTTTAATTCTTTAAAATGTGTACAAATGTGTAAGAAATAAGTTTAGTGAAAAATATATAGTAAAATATTATTTTAAAAGGGTATAAAATAACAAAGTAATTGAGAAGGCCTTAAGACCAACTGCTATTTCATTAGTCAGGCCTAAGTGCCTAGCGTAAAAACATAAAATAGGGCCTATCACCAACATCCATTAAAATGTCTGATTTTTAATTCAAGGATGCGTAAAACTAATAATTTTGAACAAAAAAATACATCATTTATAATGTAGGTATGTAAATTAAAAATAATAATTATTAATCAATGGAAAAAGAAATCTATCATAACTCTCTACTGGAAAAGATTTTTGCCGAAATTTTTGTGTTCTTCAGAAGGCATATACTCGATCATGTTGAGTAAATCTTTTTTTTTTCGTCCGTGATCCGGCTTTGGTAATCTAATTGGCGTAGTTTATAGGTTTTTATATCGCCAATTAATTTATTTATTTTTAAATATAATTAATTTATTACTTATCTTAGCTCGTGAATAGTGGCTTTCTTGTCGTGGAAACAATTTAACATGCCCGATGACTTGGTTTTCGTCTTCAAGATCGAATTTTAGATATTTTTTCTTATTACCCCTTTTTCGGTGAGGGTAGTCTCTCCGCGTTTTTTTCTCTATTAGTAGGACTCGAATACCTTAATACTTACTCCAAATATATCAATAAAAGTAGCACGACAGACATTGACTACTTGACCATTGTCATTAGGGACAGTGTTATAAACAGTACACTGCCTTTTGCTTTCTGATGGGTTTTTGTATTTCCCATTTCTCCGTCTTTTAATGTTTGAAATATGGAATAATCCCATTAAATATGCACTTTGCTTCAACCAGTCACCTGCTTCGTAAAATTATTTATGCAACTGCAGTTTTTGATCATAAAGAAGACTTTTACAGTCATTCTGGCACTTGCAAGTGAACTGAAAAAAAAGTCAACTCTACGGAGGACTGTCAAAAATAACCCTAAATGCAATACTACAAATTATTTACCTGGGTGAATATGTATTTCACTTTTGACATTTCGAAAAGCCGTATTTTTATCGCTTTCTTGACAAAAAATAAATATTCACCCACCTATCTGATAATTTCGCAGGAGTAATTAGGAAAATGCCCAATGTTTCTTGTATATTCATCTATAAAGCTATTAATCTTCTAAATTATATATGAAATACATACTAAATTATACATGAATTTTAGTTAAAACGTTTGAATAAAATTTGTAAAATTTGGTATAACAGTGTCAATTTAGCACTTATTACAGCTATATATATAGAAAAATCCTTTTAAAATCTCAGAATAAATAAGGCAAAATATCATGCAAATGAACATAAAATACTCCGCTATTCTTAAAACTTTAGTAATTCACTCAAAGATTGTATTTTAAGCCGATATTTTTCCATACTAAAATAATTGAAATATCAGACGCCGTGCAATTCGAAAACGAAATTCGCCGACAATTATTTGGAATTCCCCATACAAACATAATTTTGACAGCCGGTTCTTCATTTAAAAAATGGCAGAAAATATCACTCACTATTTGGTGATCGTGTTCACTCGATTTCTCCTCCCAGGCTACGTGCTTTGACCCCTGTGCACCTCAGACATCGTTTGCACATCCCTAGATTCCGAACGCTAGTTAAAACTTATCAAAAATTTGTCAAAACAGATTTTTAAAAACAAATCGGCTTACCGAAGTATTCGGAGGACTTATTGCTGGTACAATCACATTTTTAGTAGAACAATATTGTTTCCCTTGGGCTTTTAACTTTTTATTTTCACTTAACTTATTAAAACCGCTTCTTTTCCGCTTTGTTGTAAAAGGCGTATCCGGATCACAAGTCTCGCGTCCAGCCATTTTGTATGAAATGCTTAGCGCTGCGATTAATCACGTAGGCCCTTATATGCGTTAATGGGTATTGTACTTAGGCTCCATCCCATATACATGACTTCAGATTGATATAAAATATTTTTTTCTGGTACATAAGTTCTAATTTGTGTTATTGGCGTAGGCATATAGAACATTTCCTCATACTCAACGTCATTTTTTATTTTTTGGTATTTAAGCCCTATTTTATTACAGGTCTTCATTTGTCAAAGCCAAAAACATTCTAACTGTTTTGTAGGTTTGATTATTCACTTATTTCATAAAGGTACTCAGTTTCACTTTTTTATGGCTGGCTGCTTTCTGCATAACGTTCAATTATTCTTATCTAAATTTACTTTAAGGTTCTTTTTACGGTACATGAATTATTTTTTTTGCGTCATTTTAACTGCTGCTGGATTTTGAAAATACCCCATCTCATTCTCCTTCTTCTTTTAATTCTCATTCAATAAGCATTTTGTGCATTTTAGTTGGCTCCTTTTTTAATTTTTGCATCTTCATTTTTCTTCTTCTCTTTTCTACTTTGATGGTCATAAAAGGCCTCTGTGCACTCGAAGATATAGCATAAGGTAATTTTCGTTTAAAGGTTGTAGGATTAGGTAGTGGAGAAACACAGAAAATATAATTAGTAAAAAGTGAAGTTACGTATTGACCAATTTCATATCTGGAATTACGGTTATTTTTTAAATAATTTGGAAGAGGTTTGATGATTATTGGAAAAGGTAAAAGTTATTCTAAGTAATTGGAAGAAGTTATGGTAATTTAAAGTTATTGGAAGCGGTTAGTAGTATTTTGAAGTTCTTGGAAGATTTTAAATGTTCAATCAACGTTTTGACCCTTATATTTGTCAGTTTTGGAATACATGCTAAACGATGATTCATCTTTCATTTTCATTTTATTTTTGCACCACAACAGGTCCGGAGGCCCAATTACAGTGGTGAATTGCATCACAGAACACCCAGGCTTGAGAAAAATCACATTTAATTTTTTTGTGTTCTCACCGGGAATCGAACCCGGAACCTTCCGTCTGTGAGTCAAGCGTCTTGACCACTACACCACGGAGGCCGCCTTATCTTATTGATATTGTAATTTGCTGTCTTCTTTCAAGTACTCTGGACCATTTTCTTCTGGTGTACGATGAACTAAGGACAGGTGGCTTTTCATGAAATTTTCAAACCATTTATTCCGGGTCAATCCTTTTTATATTAATATTTTTTTACATGATTTTTAATGATCTTTGAATTGTGTACAAAACTTCTTTTTTTCGAGGAATACCACATTTCGCCAGGTCAATAGACCATTCTTTCAGATTTTCCTCTTCTGTAGAGGTCAAAAAAGTATCAAGCCCAGTGAAAACGATCTTGCAGGGTTTCTTTTAGTACCTGCTACCTAGTTTTCGATTTGTCTCTCGAATGTCAACTTTGTCTTCTCGGGTGGCCTTTAAAGCAGTCGATACTGCATTCTCGTCGTTTCGACATAACAAATACATTTTTGATTTAATGTTGCTTAAAATTATACTAAAGATTAAAATAAAGATACGTAGGTATCTTAAAAATAGACATCTTCAGTCTAAATATTATTCTCTAAGTAGGGTGGATGACACGTGGAATTGAAGAATCCTGTCCTCAACCTCAAATAATATTTTACTTTTTAAAGTGGCCAACTTTAGGATCCGTGCAAATAAATTAATGCACTTTTGGTGATTATTCTGTATTCAGAATACTCTTAATAGAAAAATCCTGTTGTCAGCTAAGTGGCTGGCTGTTGGAAGTTTTGTTAGTTTTGAAGTTAACCTTTTACGATTTCTTAAGTCATCTACTTCAAGAAATGAGTAAAATTAACGAAATATCAATTAATTTTATTATTTAATTATCAAAAAGTGTCTTCTAAGATAGGGCAAAACTAATATGAATTTACAGAGAACATTTAAAAAAATATTTTAGAGCAGTCATCACACTAGTTTAAATAAACAAAATGGCCGTCTTTGCATCGAGAGCTTGACACTAACTGAATGAATGAAGATATTCTTTCGAATTTCAATATCTGATGTCACCCAAGTTTTCATTAAATGAGGCTTTTTTTTTAAACACAAGAAAATATATTATACACGTGCGTTCGGGGACAAATTAACTTCCAAATAGTATAATATATACCTACAGTATATTAATTTATATTGTCTTACCAAATAAGTATTTATAAGGTACCTTTATTTATTTAAAAATTCGTTTGTCAACATAACGCCGATAAAAAAAATACAGTTTGATAAGTGAACGCAAAACGTTTTCGTTTTGTCTGCTCTTAAAAATTAAAAATGGATTTATAATGAAATTTGACATTTTACGATAGTATTTTTAAATAAATTTAAATTATATATACGTTTGCCTACTGACCTAAGAACTGTATGGTTTGTTGATTATAAAGAAAGAAAGATGATCGATGTTTTCTTTCTGATACCAGGGGCTATAAAATAATAAATGGAAAAAACACCTTTAAATAAATATTTCGGGTTAACCTTATCAGGATTTGGAACCAAGACCACAGCGTGCATAGCCAAACGTCCTTCAACATTCATGGTAGTTTTTTAGGTGGCCTCCGTGGTAATAGCTAAGATGCATAACTTACACAAGGTTTAGCGTTCGATAACTGTTAAGACACAAAAATGTGATTTTTCTAAAGCCTGGGTGTTCTGTGCTGAAATTCACCATTCTAATCAAGCCTCCTGTCCTGGTGTGGTTTTAAAATTATTTTATTTTTTTAAAACCGCTAAAATTGCGTGGGTTTACTCCTCTAAAATTTTATAATGAAGTTAATGGGTGTACGAGTATAATATAAAAACTAGTTTGGTATTTTGCAAAATGACATGAAGTGTTTTCGTCGTAATAATAATGTTCTGGGACAGATTAGAGGAGTAAAAGAGTTTTCCTGTTAACGCCTTTCTTACGAATGAATGTGGGAAGATTTACAAGTACATTGTTACATGATTATTTGCAACTATAATATATTATCCTGAACCTCCTTATTTTTATATAAGTAACGTACTATCTGTAAGATTGCCAAAATCCTTTGAGACAACTACAAATGTTCCTTACAGAATTTTCCGATGTACATAAAATTAAAAGCATTTCAAATTTTAATTTTCCGTTATAGATTACTTTAATTGCATTTTGAAATGGCGTAAACAGTTTTCTCAAATTTATATCGCTAGTTGAGAAGTCCTTGATTACACGTGTCGAATGAATAGCGTATTTTTCTCACGTCTCTTTTTTAACTTGTTGAAAACAATTACTCTGTTCTTTTCGCACTAAAATGAATATTTTTTATAGCCTGACTTGATATCCCCCTACAGGAGTCAAGTCAGCCAAGGCGCCGGGAAATCTCCGGATACGTTCACACGATTGACGTTCCGAGTTTGTCCGACAAAATTGCTCCATAGACCTACTGGAGAAATTCATGTTTTCAAGTATTAAGGCTGTAGTCTGGTTAAACGCACGCAAAATGAGGAAATCATACGATTTTGGCATTTTCTTTCATTCTTCGCCGTTTCTGAAGTTCCGTATTGACGGAGTAATGAACTGGTGCCTAGGTGTTCCAGTGCATCCCCATTTGTAAAGTGACTAAATACCAACGCAAGGTAACATCTTTAGCCACATACTGTATTGTATATGTCTGTATTGAATGCCGCAGCGAGACTTATTTTTGGAATCTCTAAGTTCAGTCATATCACTCCACTACTTCGGAAATTACACTGACTACGTTTACCACAGAGGGTGGAATACAAACTCTGTTGGCTTATGTATAAGTCACTGCACAACTCTGCTCCAGAATATCTAAGGGAACTCTGCATTCCAGATGAACTAGCTGACAGACGTCTTACGCTTAGATCAACGTCAAAAGGGAAAGTTATTATACCTTTACGCAAACAGCACACTAAATTTGGCGAACGCGCATTTGCGGTCGCAGGCCCTACGGCATGGAATGCTCTCCCAGTAGAGGTCCAAAACTGTGAGAGTGGAGTGATGTTTCGGAGAAACTTAAAAACTACTTGTCCTCTAAATCATTTGAATAAATTCTTAGCATGTGGTGACAAAGTACATTATTTTTCTTAAATTAAAAAGTTAAAATTAAATTCATATCTTTATATAATCACTTTCGAAAGCGCCCTTGAGGTATTAAATTACGAAAATAGCGCTTTATAGGTTATCCATAATTATTATTATACTTCATTTGTCCACCTTCAAAGTAGTCTAGTAAAATGCCCTTTAGTAATTTTATACTTTTAGTTTTGCTTAGGATGTACTTTCCTAATCAAACAGCTTGTAACTACCAATTAATTTTGTTTTTTTGTTAATATTTTTTAAAAATATTTATCTACTTTGCCTTCTCGTATGCCTTTGTAAAACGATTTTGAATCGACAGCCCAAGAAAGATCCCGGCCATGATAGAATAGTTATCCTACCGGCAGTTCAAGGGAATTCAGTAGTGGGTAGGTAAGCGGCCACTACTCTCCAGACCTTCCCCACACCCTTATATTTTTTTACTTTTATATTTTTCTAACAATACTTACTTAAACTTTACCGCCGTTACTAAGAAGCGTGTCACTCTACTCGTCTTATTTTCTCAAAAGTCGTTTATTATCTCCTTACGTTAAAATTGTTTCGTGACAAAAAACATTGCTGGGGAAAATACATCTCGGATAAAAGAAGCTGCCTGACATGTGACCGTAAGTCGCACGGCGGTATTATCATCTCACATTCTGAAAGTGGCAACCGCAGGAAGGCTGGAGATGCTTTACTATCCCCATTTTTCCACGTTATTTGTGTACCGGGCTCCCAAAACAAGACTGACTTAAGTCAAAAGATCGAGTCTGTAATAAAATAAATAAATAATGTTTCACCATCCCGATTCTTCCCACATTGTCATTAGGCGAAATACTGGTATTTCTAATAATTAAATTAACTAGCCAAAGTAATAATAATGATAGTCTCGCTGCAGTAGTCGCCAATGTTGGGAGGACCTGAAAGGCACCGTAAGAAAAATAAGATGAATCATCCATAGTCTCTTCACAAAATATTTCTGTAATAATTTAGATACATATTTTTTCTTTTTTTTTGCTATAGCCGCTCAATTGCTACACCAATACAATACAACTTACTCAAAAAAATATGACAGTATTGTATAAACACCCTTTGATTTCAGCGCAAAATCTCTTACAGTACAGAAAACAGGAGTTATTTTTATTTATATTTATGACCTAATAATGTAATTAATTCTGTATTAGCATACCAATTGCTTTAAAATAAATATTTTTAAATAAAATTCTATGGGGATTTTTTTTTAAAATATATAATCCAGTCTTTGCTTAGTAAAACAAAGTGCTAGCCATAAAACTCTGCGTGGAGAACAAATAATAATAAAATGTTCCTAATACTATAATAACTTACATACTCAATTTAACTTATTTTGACTTGTGACAGTACACTGTGATGTATCCCTGTAATAGTTTTTCTACGTTATACCATCTTTATGGGTAGATATAAAAGTGTTTGAGAAAAATAACACGCACGGTTCCACCCGGCTGCGCCTCGATTTGTGTGGTAGTAGTCAATATTTACGGTGTATTGTATAGTAGATACACGCCTACCCAAAGGTTCCACACCGAATACTTCCAGTTATCTTATCGAAGCTTTCTGCGATATCACAATATTGGGGTAACGTAAAATAGTGTTAAATATTTACGCCTTGCGGAGAATACATCAGATGTGTAGAGCTTATTGTGCCGTTATGGGGACAAGGTTACAAATAAGTATCATTTACGGAAATTGTGGGGTGTAATATCTGATGTTTTTTCGTAAACGCAAAAAAAATATATTTGTGTAAGATTGTCATCATATATAGATACCTTTTTATTTAAATTTGCCTTCATACTGAAATTGTGAGAACAGAGTTTGACATTTGCAAAAGGAATTCAACATTTGAAAATTAATTAATTCAAGCTTTAGAGTTCAACCATAAACAAGTACCTAAGTACCTACTTACCAATGCAAACTTACGATATCTTTTTCACGTTTAAACGAACAGTTTTTACTGGCTTTCATAAAACAAACAAGCATTATGGTTTCCAATTAAATGTCTAGCTCGCGTCAAAATCCGGCTGGCGATTAAAGAATGACTTAAT
This sequence comes from Micrasema longulum, assembly GCF_059751315.1. NCBI lineage: Eukaryota > Metazoa > Arthropoda > Insecta > Trichoptera > Brachycentridae > Micrasema > Micrasema longulum. The sequence continues at coordinate 74,216 of NW_028277953.1, read as the reverse complement.
ACGTATTGGGCATCACTGAGCGTTTGGGCATAAATTAAATGTAGTAATTTTAGAAGGCTCGGGATGCGTTTATGTGTATTCCTAGGTCAATGGTATTATTTAGGAAAACCGAACCTGTTTTTATGGTTACGTAAAAGCATTATTAAGCAATATTTTTATCTTTATAGGAAACGGGGTCTGACTTTTCTTTATACAAACGCATTCCCGCATTTTCTCTCTGAAATATGGCACTAGAGCAGTGATTTCACATTCTAGATCATAGGTTATTAACTTGGGCGATAACGCCCCCTTTGGGCATTTGAGACTTTCACGAGGACAGTAGAAAACCAAGAGAAAATTATGGGGCGTTGAGGTGGCACAGTGAGGGCGTGAGCGGGTAAAAAAAGTATAGGCCGAGAAAGACAAAAATAACACTTCGTACAATATCTCATTGTTGATTGCTAAAACAAGCAAATCACATACTATTGGGAAAGATTCAATTTCACCGGCTGTAAAAGGAGTAATAACCACTGTGCTCCATAAACCAGCTGCAGATTCCTTTAGGCAATAGTTATGTGCAAAGACGAATTACTGATATAGCTGAAAACATTGAAGAACCCTTATGCAATCATCTGCACACTTGTCAACCAATTCAGTTGGATGAGTCCATATTACGAACCAATGAAACATTGTTATTAAAGATGAAAAAACATGTCAAGAACTATGGTTCTCTACAATTTTGGAAACAAATACAAAAGTAGCAACCATATTTAATACGCTGGAAAAAATTTCCTTTCATTAATATTTTTTCAGTTTCTATAGATGGCGAACCGGGCTTGATACGCCGTCACAAAAGCTTCAGTGTGTGCGTAAAAAATAAAGTTCCTGTCGTGCTTGCTGTGCATTGCGCAATTCATCGCCAGCATTTGGTTGCGACAAATCTGAGTGAAAGATTTCATACATCACTGCAATACGTTATTAGAGCAGTCAATAAAACCAGAAGTAACTGGTTGAACAACAGATAATTTAGTCAGATTTACATTGCAGAGTATTAAAGGTTTCAACTGATTGCTGCTTCACACAGAAATGCGCTGGCTGTCAAAAGGTACTTGTATGACTCGATTTTACAATCCGTTTGGGTCTCTGATAGAGTTCCTAGGAAGCCAAGACACAGATTTGCGTGACAACCGCATCTCATCAAAGAACGATATTGATTACTTGACAGACCTGTATAAATTGTTTAATGATGTCAATCTCCAGCTTCAAGGCTACGACTTAAACTTGATTAAGACAAGAAATACTGTTGCTGCTTTTGTATCCAAACTGTTTTTATACAAAAGAAATATCGGCAGTCGGGAATTCATTAACTTCCCTAATACTACAGTGTTATTACAAGTTTAAATATATTCGTGGTAATAGCTGTTTCAGATTCGCGACAGATGATAAGCAAAAAAAATGGGGGGGAGGGGCACTAAAATAAAATATATTCTCAAAGTGGGCGGTGGGCAAAATAATATTGAGAATCTATGATTTAGATATTTACAATTGCCATTGGCGAATTCCTATTATATTTGTTTTTTGATCAATTGTTACTATGGAAGCTAGAACCATCCAAAAACCCGTAAAAATGCCCAGTTTTATCCGCTGTCTCAGACGCACGGTATACAAATATGATACTATTTTTGAAAAACGCAAGCCGTACCGATACATAAAATTTTGTTCTGTGTCTTTTTAAACTGAGAAACACAAAAATCATAATGTAAATGTGCATATCTAATTTGAATTACATACAATAATTGATATCAAACTTTCGATTGTGTTATTTAAATTACATACGAGTATATACTCAAATTCAGCAACAGAAAAGCTTTGCCAGGTTTAGTTCGTATTTTGTAAAATTAACTAAATGAGTAAAACTATTTGTACAGTACATTATGTAGATATCCTAAATACATTTTTTGAAATAACAAATCGGTTTGTATAATTTATAAAAAGATTAATAGAAATATATATAGTAAAATACGAAAAATTAACGTAACAGAGTCCTGGGTGGTTACTTTTACCAGCCAATAACAAATTATAATCCCTGAAAATTCCTAGACATACGAGATTTTTTTTACATATATACCAACGTCTAAAAGGTTTTTTTAAACATAATAAATTAAGGTGCAAAAAAAACGGAAAATAAATTATGAAAATAAAAAATTAAAAAATAACTGCAAAATAAAACAAAAACACTAAACAGTTTTTTTTTTTTTTCAATATTTGTATTATTTAGATCAAAGGCCGGCATAGCAAATAGCCGTTTCTTTGGTTGCGGTCCAGAAAGTATTATAAAACGCGTAATCGGCATTTACAAACTTAGGGCTAATTAATTCGTTCCTATTTCTGAAATGTGCCATTTTTTCTAAAAGGTTCTTAGTTTGTTTTGTATTTTTTTTGTTTATTTAAAAAAATATATAAGTATGTAATATTACAACAAAATACAAATTTTGGATAAAAATGTTGACGATTCACGTTGCGCAAAAAAAACAATTTCTATGCACATACTCATTTTATTATTACTAATTTTACCCTTTTTATTTCACTTTATTATTTTTATTGCTCATTTTATTATTTAATATGTTTTTTTACATTTATTCTTAATTGTTTAAACTTTCTACTGAATATGTTGTTTAATTTTTTATAAATCTTGGGTAAAAGGAAATTTATGTTTATATAAAAAAAAAATATTAAGCCAATATGTTAGTATTGTATAAATAAAACACTTTGTTTTAAGTCCACTGAGTTTATATATTTAACACCTTTTTATTATTATTATAATAAATAAAAGAGGTCCAATTACTGTTCCTTGAGGTATTAAAAAATCTTAACCGATTACTTTATAAACAATATTTTCATTATGTTCAAATGTTTGCAGATAGGCTGGATTTCCTTCCTAGGGAGTATCAAGTACTAGTGACGGGTCATAAGCCCTGTAAATCCTTAGACTTCCATATTGCCAACTCAAAAATGTTTTCTCTCTGTGTTACAACAAATTTAGATCTTTTGTTTTATTACTAAAAATATCATTCAGTTTTACTATCTCTTGGCATCTTTTTAATAACTTTGAAACCAAGATGTAACATTTCCGCAAATACCAATTTTAATTCATTTATGAATAAGTTTATATGGCCAGAACACCCGAGTTGAGAGGTGGAAAGACCATAAAAAACGAAGAAGAAGAAGAATAAGTGTATCATCGGATATACTGTCAAAAGTTTTTCTTAAGTCAATAAAAATACCTAAATATCTATAGAGAAAGTAAATTATGGAAATAGGGAAAATATTAAGGACCATAAACCACAAATATCTTACCTGCTACAGTCAGCACCAACGCGAGGAGTGCGGCACGAGACATTCTGTAGCTCACGTGGATGTTCTTTTATGTCTCCGACTGTATCAATTTATTTGTCCACCACTCCGTCACATTTGAAGGGCGCCATAAATCAGACTCGCCGGGACAGTTCAAGTCTCCCCGACCAAGAGAACAAGAGTGTAGAGGAGGTACAAAGCCAAGCGTCCGTGTCTCTTCTCCAATTCCTGACAAATGTTCGGCGCCCTTATTATGCCCATGGTATCACTTTCGTGAACATGTATCGATCTTTTCTGTTTTCCTGTTATTATTTTATCTACTCCGCACCCAGTTTGCTCAAGAGACAGGAGATAATTCTATTTTACTATATTCACAGAGAGAAATTTCGTCCCAATCCACTAACACAAAGCGTCGGAATGCCTTCACACCATTCTGTGAAACATGTTTTTAAAACTCACTACGGCACTTGGATTTTTTTCTGTAATCCGAAAATTTTCTTTACTATTTTTCAAGTTAATTATTAATCAAAAGATAACACTTCACGCGCTTTATTTTATCTGTAGCTATGTAACTTCAGTTTAATTAAAATTCCTCAGTGAAAGTAATAATCAAAAGATTACAATTCTTGCTTTTCTTTTTTATCTGCACCTATATAACTTCTGTTAAATTAAAATTCCTCAATAAAAGAAATAATCAAAAGATGACACTTCACGCGTTTTTATTTTATCTGTAGCCATGTAACTTAAGTGAAATTAAAATTTCTCAGTTAAAGTTCTCGGTGAGAAGTTCGTCATAAAAATGTTTATTACTTTTTGTTTCATGAATAAAGACACCTAAATGGTCGTGAGGTAAAAGACATATGTATGGTTTAATAAATACTAAGAATATATAGATATGAAAATATTTATAATGTATATTTAACTCTGTCCAAATGTTTGTAGACAAAATACACTCCCTATGGCGTTATTAAGACTAATAAATTACAACAGAGATGCATAACATTTCAGAGAAGGAAACATAGGAGTCTAGGTATTTACAAGGCTTATGATCTGTAATTTGCCACAATAAACATTTGGACAAATTCAACATTTTGAAATTTAACCAACTGTCCAAAAATTAAAGTAAAAAAATTGGAAAATTGTTTTCAGGCGTTACCTAGTATGAGAAATAATTCAATCAGATTAATCTCTTCACAACAATAAAGGTATTAGCTCTTTTGCTTTACTGAAATCAACAGATGGAAGAAATATGAATGTTCAAACATAAGCAAAATGGTGAACCTTACACAAGGTGTAAAGTGGTCACTTTAACCGGCAAGTCGTAAGCCTTTTAAACGCGTAGACATCCATATTTCCTTTTCTAAAAGGTTCTCCATCTCTGTTGTAATTTATGAATATATTACTGATGTAGTTGTGTTTTTAAGCCATACTTTTCCCTCTCAATTTGCTGCATCTCATTATAAAATCCTACTGAGAATGGCGCCTACGCACAGATTTCAATATTTTATACCGGATACTGAAAAAAACTATTATTATATGTGTGATTTTACGGTGGAAGCAAACGTCAGTTTGGTATTTAAACTTAAGTCACCGTATTATTTATTTGCATAGTGGGTAGATATAACTCACTTTGCCAATTTTTACGAAAATGCAATAATTATTTAACTTCAAACTTTTTGAAATTAATTTAATTTGGTCCAACTGGAATGTGGAATAGAAGAAACACTTTGTGTATTTTATTTAACGAACAAACTCATAGTTTCATAAAATCCACGTATAAACATACAAAATGACACATGTTTTGATCCTTATAACGTAATTGAAGAATTCTGGATTAACTCAGAAACTCATAAAGTGTCTGGCACTTATATTTTAGCATCGCAACACGTTTGACGTAGAAATCAAGTTTTTAGCGATATTATAATTATAAAGTATTTTGTTTTATTTTATTTTATTAGGGAAATCAACAGTTCTACATACATATTTTAGGTAAACAAACAGATATAGTGTATAAACTCAGAACTAATAACAGATTATCACATAGTATACAAAGTTAGTAAAGAAAATATATTACATTTTAAATAAATACATACAATTTATACATATAAAAATGTTATTTTCATGTACTCAATAATCAAAGATTTTTTAAATATTAATTTTAAGAAAATTAAGTTACTGTAAATTGGGCGAGATAAGGACAAAAATGCTTGAAGAGAGGATAAGGAGGGGAGGGGAGATGTACATATTTATTATTATAATGTCTACTAAGTTACATAATACATTTTTAGTGTAAATTTTAAATCTGACAGAGTGATGTTTATTTAATCTATATTTTTAAATTAGATGTAGAAGTATGTAGATGATACAGTATATTATTTTTTTATGTGTAATACAATCTTCATCGCACCTGAAATTGTTTTTACTAGTGCGGTATTGCGTTACATATAAATTATTTTTATTTTTGGACAAGTTTTAATACCAATATTCTTCTACCATTCTTTTAAATTGCATTGTCTACCGCAAAAATTCAACAGATGTTGCCTATAAGTAAATAATAATGTGAAGTACGCCTATTTAATCAAGATAAAAAAAATGTAGTATCGTCTTTATAAAACAATTTAAATATGCCGTCTTCGCATTTTTTTAATGTGTGTTCATGATTAATTGACACAGATATCTATTAAAATTATTAACGTCTTTTTTAACTGAAAACTACTAAAAAATGGGAATTTTCGAAACCCTAATCAGTGAGTCCACGTCCTTACCATGGGATCACAATGCGATGCATAACCATATTATTATTTTTATATAAAATATTTTGCTTACTTTTGTTGTAATTGTTAATTATTGGAGATATTCCGGTTAAATTGGGAATCTATTTTATTTCCTAGCTGATATATGCGAAAATATAATTTTATTATCATGATTACTATTATGTGTAAGTCTTTCTAAAAGAGTACACGATTTAATCATATTACGAGTCTATCTAAATCAATTAAACAATTATAACAGAATATCAATTTTATTAAAATATTTCTAAATGTTAGTTTTGTCCACATATACTTCTTCGTATTTAGAGATAGCGTAAGACAGGTCGATTACATATTGTAGTGGAGGACTACCTTTATAACTAATATTTCTCATCCACACAGCCAGAAATCAAACCTGGGACCTCAAGCGTGGTAGGCGAATGCGCTAACCACTACGAGGTGGGCCTATCTCCATTTCGAATTCCTTTTTTCAGGATTTTTACCTGACAGGTAAATCATCATCATCATCATTATTCCCTTTTCACTCCAAATGGTACATAGGGCACTGCACTGATACACCAATCGCAGCGTAGTTTGATCATTTTTGTTACAAGAAGGTGATAAAATCAGTCATACGCTGCAGATGCCAGTCCAAGGACTGTGAAATATTTAAGCGTAAAAACGCCGCTTCAAATCAATGTTTCGTGTCAACTATGTCAGAAATTGAACGCGATACTTCTTGCATTGTATGCAATCGAACTGACCACAACACCACGAGGCCGACACTACGACACGAGGCAGGTAAGTATAAATAAATTTTGCCTGGCAGTTATCGAATACAAAACATCCGTCCCGGGTTCTAGTTTTATTTCACAAACATAATTGTATTTTTCTTCCACCCCGAAATACGTAAATGACATTTTTAGGTATTTTATAAAATATGCATTTTTGCCCAATAGACCAGTAGGCCAGTGTTACAGTGATAGATTACAGCACATAACACCCTAACTTTAGAAAAATCACATTTCTATTTTTTTGTGTTCTCACCAGGAATCGAACCTGGAATCTTCATCACTGAGGCCGCTAAATTTTTCGTTTGTTCGTTATGTATAAAACCACAGTTGACAACTTAATATGAACAATTTAATAGTGAAATTATTCAAATGCAACATGAAGAGAATCTACAAACGTATTTTTATTAACAACTAAAGTTCGTTAATGCGTTAAAATGGCAGTTGTCTTTTCAGATTGGATTGATCTTACCGCCGGTGTGCCACAAGGGGGGGTACTTTCTCCACTTTTATTTTCCCTTTTTATCAATCCAATAACAAAAAACTTCCCCTGTTCGTACCATTTATACGCCGATGATTTGCAATTGTATATTCACTTAAAAGATTACATAATTTCTTGCCAATTAGCTATCCAGATGCTAACTCTAAATTACTTGATAAGTTAGAACGATTGCAGAATATTTGTATACATTATATCTTTGAACTTTGCAAATTTGACCACATAACCGAGTATCGCACGCAACTACACTGGCTCAGTATCAGGCATAGAAGAAACACTCACATTCTATCACTTCTTCACAATATTTTTAATGATCCCACTTCGCCTGTTTATCTGAGAGAGCTCTTCCAACCTCTTTCACAACACGGACTATCTCTTCGATCTAGCAACGAGAAAACCCTTTTAATACCCTGTCATCGCTCTAATTTTCTTGCCTCCTCTTTCACAGTAGTAGCCGCTTGATTGTGGAATAATCTACCTACTATTGTTAAGCCCCTTCTTTATTTACATTTAAGTCAAGATTTAAATGTCACTATCTAAATATCGAAATTGTTCCTTTATCCTTCTTCTTTCCTTCCCATCCTCTCTCCTCTCTTCATAGTATAGTGTTATTTTTTTTTTATAAATTTTTATTTTGTTAATCTTTCTTTTTAATTTTTGTATAAAATTGTAAGATTCAATACGTCCATGTATTTGTAATTTTCTCAAACTGAAGGTAGGAAGAAATTGCCTTAACGCGATTTGCCTGCCCTTATATGTATATATATTGTAAATGTATATAAAGTGTTAAATAAATAAATAAAGTTTACTAAGAAACTGGATATTGAATACGTACTTATTATTCTTATTTTTAGGGGGGGGGGTCAGTGCTATGCAAGCTCCTGACGTCACTGCGATCTGTGAAGATCTATTGTGACGGGTCCCGCGAATAGTTCTTGCCCTCCAAGTCCAGGTCTATAAAGAGCCTGGCTACTGTGTGGAAGGGGAGAGATTACGTTTTTCTTAATGAATGAATACGTACTTGGTATTATGAAGATATTAAAATTATAAGGAAACATAGCCATATAATAATTTTTCCCTTCAAGTCTTTATCAGACCTTTTTTAATTTAGTTGATTAAATTAGGTGTCTGAAGACGTTTCAAGCAGCTTATTATTATTACTCTGGCCTGGCATAACAAGATATTTGATGAGCGTGAATAAATGCGAAAATGTTCTAAAAATTCAATTTCTTAAAAAGTCGGTAAATTAGATTAAAACGTCCCTTCTTTCTAAATATACATATTTCTTCAATAATTAGGATCTTGCTTCCGTTTGTCAAATTTTTCATTCTGAAAATCTAATTTTTAACATAAGATAAAAAAAATATTTTTTATGTTCCTTACTTCCACCAAAACCATGTTTTTAATCGTAGAAAGTACAATAAACGGTTGGACAGTTCAATTTTCTTATAACATACTATAAGAGTTAAAAATGAAGATTGATTTATCTTGTGAGAAATTGAACAGCAAATATCTCAAGTCAGAATAATTGATATGATAAACATTGAGAGAAATTTATTCCTTAAATGAATTCTCATGTACGAGTAATAGTATTGGATAAACAATTCGGAAGTTCAGTGCTATGGATTTCAAAAAAATATTCTCATACCCGTTAATGTAAAAATCTATTTTTTTGCAATTTTAAAGTAATAAAGGTCTATGAAATAGTCATGTAAAAAAAAATGCTTATGATAATAAGCGTCATAAAAAATATTTTAAAATCTGTAATTTCGAATTCCCGCAAAAACAGTCATTCCATTGGCAACGCCCCTCATACGAAACGATTCATGTTTATTTGTTCCTTCCCATTCAAATTTGTTTAGATTATTGTCACGAATCTTAACATCTCAACTGCCAAGGCCAACATGTTGCGTTTTTCTAGCAACGTATTTTTATTAAATTTCTTTTTTACATATAATCAAGTTGTGGTCCCGTGGTAGTATTGTGGACTCACGGGCCAAAGGTCCGAGGTTCAAATCCCACTCTACCACAACTCGATTTCCATTTTTCCAGCACAAGTTATTTACGACTTTTAGAAAATAGTCTGAAAATTTATATATTTTTTATTAAGTAAATAAAAAAATCGAGTATTTCTCTTTTAAAATAAATAAATATGAGTGAAAACATTTCTCCACAATATCCATATTGATTTTGAAAATACAATTGCTTATTGTAAATCCGTTTCATTTATTTTTATCGGTATTCGTAGTATGTGATATTTCCCTACTGTTCGAGGAAGATTCTCGAAAATGTATTAAAAAAATAATAAAATAAACTGCTTTGAAATACCACAAGTTCTGGTAAATTAAAATAAATTTGTGTTGTTATGTGTTTTTCGAATTTCGACACTTATGAGGTTCTGTTTTTGAAAATCAGTAAACGTCACCGACTTGAACTTGTGACGTCGCGGGGGGGGGGGTAATTTCAAAATGACAAAACTTAAAAAAAACAGCGATGATGATACGAAAGATAAAAAAATCAATTCACTTAGTTTAATTGTCTACTAACAAACAAAAATATTAAAAATACACTGAACTTCCTAATTTTAATTTATTCTGCGGGTTTGCAGGATCATATCATATACCTACGCATAGTGAAATTTTGTTACGTTTTTATTTCTATTTTCTCCCAATAGGCCATATAGAACTATATAAAACACACAATGCATCATATTTTAAATATGATTTGAAATCTATATGCTCATTTCACCGTGAAATTCAGTTTTGAGTTGCGCATTTAATTTTATTGTTAATAAATATTCTATGTGTAAAACCAATAAAAAGGGCATTTGGGACCTTATGTTTAAAATTTAAAAACCTATAATTTATAAGAAAGGTGAGTAAAAAGTTAATTAATAAATTAATAATTACTGCACGTACATGTTTATAAATTTGTGTAAACCACTTTAATTTGGAGTTACACTTCGACCGGTTTCATTCGACAGGTAGTAACCTCGATACCGGTCGAAGTGTAACTCAAAATTCAAGTGTTTCATACAAATTTATAAACATATACGTGTAAAATGTCATACCACAAAGTGAAAAATATTTTTGAAAACAATAATATAATAAAAAATGATTTAAATAATATTTGGCACCAATGGATTAAAAAAAAAAAACAAGTAACCAAAGGTTAACGAATGCAGAAACTTTGTTTTTTAATTACTAAAATTCTTTTTTTTGCGTTTTTTTGAAAAAAATGTTGCATCTAAATAATATATCAAGCTTTGTTGGTTTTACATCCTTCCAATTTTGGGTAGGTAAATCGATATATGCCAAGGGGACGCTACGCCACGGTACACATATCTACGCACTTAAATGACATACCTTCATTATGACGTCATAGTCGAAAATAAATTCTCTAGAGCGATCACGGAGATACACTACCGAACCCTTTATTTTAATGTTTTGAGTTAGGTACATCGATATGTACCGAGGGCTCTAGTACCCCACGGTACACATATCTACGCATTAAAAATGTCAAAAATTTAGTTACACCAAGCAATTTTTGTTTGAATTACGATTTATTTAATTTTTTAATCGTTCTGAGATAGACATTTTTTTTGTAAAAACCCTATTTAAAATGCGAAAGAAAAATAAGTAAACTTTAAAGGCCAAATTAATTCTGACATAACTGTCGATTTTGAAACCAAACGGCTAGATACAAAGATAATTTGGCTAGAAGCTGACATATTAACATTCCTTTTAAAAAGATTGCCACTATCAAAAAGAAAAATAATAATTGTTTTTTTTACATTTTTTTTTATCTTTCTCAAAGCATCTATCTGCATATCGGTAAAGCCGGTTTTTTAAAGAAAAGGTGTACCAACCAACCAAACAACCGACCCCGAACTTAACCGAACTGCGCCAAAAAATTGCGGAAGCTGTTGAAGACATCAACCATAGAAGATACGCCCGTTTTTTTTTTCCTGATGCAAGAAATATTTTAGCAAGTGTCGTACCATTTTGGAATTCAGACTAAATACGCCATTTTTTAAAGTCACTTGCCAAACCTAGCGTGGTACATTTTTTTCAGGCAGTTAAATTTGGGATATTTGATAGTTTTGAGTACATGATTAGGCAAAAAAGTATAAATTTCTTTATAACTAGAGCAGTTGTATTTTAATTTTAGACTGTCATTTACAAAAGGGTTTTTTCAGGCTTACATGAATAAAAAAAAATAGTAAAGTAAAGATTTGTCGTCACAGTACTCGAAAAATCATTACAGGATGTCAATTATCTTGATATTTTATTTATATTTTTTATTTATTTAAATGTTCAAATGCAAAGAATGAGTACTTAGGCAGATTTATTGCTTAAAACAATGTCTTTCCGACAATTTTAATAATTTAATGCTTATTATTTTTAAGGTTCATGACTAAATTATTTTTTTGATAACTGTCACCACCCGTTTTCGGCTTGACGTTGATTTTTGGGACAACCTAAATGTATTTATTTTAAGCTAAGGCTTTCAACACATAAAATGGAGAGAATAATTACCTTTACATTTTTAATGATATGGTAATTAATAATATTAGGCAAATGTTTATATTCTTATAGATACCTACATCTTTGTTTGAAAACATGTTTGAAAAACGTTACTTTGTTACTTTGATAAATAAAAGAAGAAAAAAAATTGCTTCATTGTAATACATTTCTTGATTAATTTCGTATATTTGTGTAGTTTATCGGATATCTGCATGGTAGGCCCAAAGTTCCTAGTTAGATAAATATCTATTGAATTGAAAAAAATTAGCAAAGAATATAATCAGCTAATTAATTACTATTAACTGTTACTTGCCACGTGAGAATAACATATATTTGACTTTCATTAAATAAACGATGACAAAAAGCTGTAATTGATATTTGGATTCATAGAATCATTAGCATTCCTGTATGAAAATAGTAGAAAAAATATGTAGTAGATCATTTTGGGGTTATTTTATTATAGACAAAAATCAGATTTTTCCTTCAATTTTAAAATACAAATACTTTTGTTATTGTGTCTTTAAACGATGTCATTAAAGCGGATAAACTAGAAACTGTTTTTAAACATTTTAATAGTAAACAGATAAACTATGTTAACCGTTCCGAAAACAACTTTTAATAATTTTATAAAAACGCCTTAAATGTATAATCAAACGTTTAATCTATAGAATTTTTAAACATAAAAATATATTTTTCAAAAAGGTTATTAAGCACTGTAAAAAGGAAATCCAATAAAAATTTAAAAAGTGTGGATAAGATGCGTGCCTCACGCATCCAAGGGATTTGAGTTCACTTCCCGGCACAATCAATTAAAACTGTAGTTTGATGCAAAGTAAGGAAATATACGATTTAGCCATTTTAAAAAGCCGTTATTTAATAACGCCGTTTGAAAATATCGTAAATTATTCATTATTAAACGTATTTATGATGAAAAAAAAATTAAAGGTTTGATATAATAACTTAACGATTGACAGATTGGTCCTCTTTAAAATCAGATTATTCGCATTGATAAAAGTACATGGTTATTTTTTTAATAACGCGACTTTGAAAGAACGGCGTTTTAAAATGGCAAAGTCGTAATATAACTTTCTTAGTTTTTACTTTTTTTACTCCCTAGCCTTAAATGTATTTTCCTCAATAACGGATACTCTCAAGTTATTTTTTTTAGCCTGTGGTCGAACATTAAAAATAATTCTCCATGCATTTAACCTTAAAATAGTAACTGTTTTTTTATGAACCTTATAAAATTGAACTGTTTGCCTATATTACGTATCCGCAACAATAACATGAGCAATAAAAGTATTTGAAGGATATTAAATAAAAATGGTAATTGTTACCACATTTAAATAAAATCTTGTGAAATATCAATTTATAGTAAACAAATGATCACTCGAGAGAAACTTTGAAACTCGACTTTTTACGTCTTCTTTTAAACAACGATCCTGCGAAAGCGCACTAATTCACACGAGTACTTTTTAAATCGTGAAAAGTACCTTCTAATTGAATTCAATTGACTTTCTTTCGTAAACACTTTGTAACTGGTAAAGTCGCACAACGAAAACACTCGCCACCGGCGTCGCTCGGCGTCGCGGCGCGCACGAGTCGGAAGGCTGCGAGAGCGGGACTGGCAGATGAGCGTCCGTGTCCCGTCGAGCGCGTGCGCGCGTCTCGAGAGGCGTGTGCGCCGGGAGCTCGCGGCGGGGCGCGGGGCGCGGGCTGCGGGATGTGAGGCGGTTACACTTTTGACGATTGAGAACTTTACATTTTCACTTAAAATCATAATCATGCCACATTTTGTAATAAAAATCTACAAGTACTTTTTTCAGGAAGCAAAAATCGTTTTATTTAGATTAATATAGTCACCAACGATTATTTTCATACAAAAGTAATATTTGATAAAACGGGACAAACAAATGTAAATATTTTCAAAGTGTGAAAGTTAAAACCTCACAGATATAGACCGTTATGTGATTAATATTATGTAGATGGATTTTTTTATAAAGATAAAAGTGTATTAAAGTAAAATAAAAGTGTTAGAATATGAGTAGATTTAAGTTATGTTAAATATAATATTAGTCAATGTATTATACACTAACTGACCCGACAGACGTTGTCCTGCCCGAAACAAAACTAAAAATTGTTAATATTCAAATATTAAATTTATAGAGGTACTCATTTATAGTTGAATTCCGAATTTTTATTTTTATTTTTTTTATGTATTAATAAAACATATAAGACATGAATATCATGATATTATATTCCCAGGAGTTGTACGAGAAAACTCATTTGGGACGGTACATAAAAAAAATAGTACATTTCTTGTAACAATACATAGTATACATTTAAACAATAAAAATTTAAACAAATTTTAACAATCTATGAACTTAATATTAAAAAAGGAAAGAAAACATTTAAACAATCTGTGAACTTAATATTAAAGATGAAAATAAAATAAATATTTTTTTTTTTTTTTAATATGGCATTCTTTTTGCAAACGTCAAACTCCGGTCTTCTCGTCAAAATGGTATACAAAACAAAAAAAAAATTTTTTTTCAAAAATTTAAAAATTGTACAGTGATAAGTCATTAATATATCAAATATATAATAGTGGACCCAAAATAGATCCTTGTGGTACTCCAAAATTTACTGATTGTATTTGGCTTTTTTAAAATTCAATTGAAGAATCAATACTACGAAAATTTCATTATTCAGAGCATTTCTAATCGCATTAGTAATTATGATATGTGCAATTGATTTTCCATCGTGCAATAAAAGATAAAATTATACTATATTATATATTATGATCCAAGCTATTCTGACAGGTAAATTTAAAGTTTTAAAATTCTCAATAATAATGTAATTTATTAATGTTTACGCTGTCAATGCATGTAAATCTCAATATATTTTGTTGTGAATATCTCCTTTTACTAATCGATTCATTTAATTCAATAAAATATTTAAAGTCAATCGAATGATACAACTACAACAAATCATTTTCTCGTTTAGGTAGGTAGATATAATAAAACACCACATGCGTTTTGGCAAACAATGTGAATTTTTTTAACTTTCCTAGATATTTTCACTAGGTACATATGTATATATAGTACATGCTCTTCGATTATCTTTGACATTGTGGAGGTTCCGAGTGCGATCCAATGGTCTTATTCTGTAACTAAATTGTTTCGTAAATTCATTCGTATCGCATACGATATCATCATAAGAGGGAACGAGAGCAAAATACTATATTGATTGCGTTAGAGCGAGATACATGACGAACGAACAATCTTACGAAACGAAATTGTGACAGAATAAGCCTGCAGTGCTCGCTGCCAATTTGGCGATCCGAATCCCCCGATTACACGGCCTTCTCTCAGTGTTAATTTTTTAGATCTATTCTGATTATTTTGTTGTGCGATTAATATATTGTTATAAATACTTTGAAACGTAATCTGAATTTGCCTCTTCAATTCCGACTCAGTTTAACCATCTTAAAACACAGTCTTACATCATTACCAGATTTTAGACTTTCACTATCTGACAAAGTTGTTTGACGCCTTTGGTTTTCTATGCGTATATTTATTTAACCGTTTACTGTTTTTTTTTTTTTTTTAAATAATGTATTCAGTCAAGTTCATTTTAATGCGCCTTTTCGAATATTTTACATTATGTTGAACCATAATTCCGCGTGCTTATTCTATTTAACTTTCGGATATTTTTCCCAGAGCATCATAATTTCTTTAACTAAAAATACAAAACATGACAGAAATAACATATAAAGAATAATTTATATCATGAATTCAGATTACGCTTATAACTTGGATTTATTATCTTGTCCCGTCGTTTCTGGAGAACATTCTTTTGTGAAAGTGAGCTCGTATATTACCTAAAATAACCTCAATATTTTCTTAACAAATCCTGCCAAGAATTTAGATGTATTTTGTTCCACTTACATTTTTGTGTATTGCAGAATTATAGTTTTTTTATGATTTTTGTACACTGGATAAATACACAAAAAAGCATTAAAAAACACGAACTTACAAAAGTATCATGTAATAGCTATTTCTACAAAATTAAAGACCACCTGCTAAAAAATTTAAAAATCATGATTTACGAAGCTTACGTTAAAAGAAAACCGAGCTATATGATCACTTACTGGAGAACAGTGGAGAACAGGTAACAAAATAGACATAATAAGGATACAAAGACAACATAATAAAATTATTAAACTAATAAATAACTTCCCTTACTTGACCCCAACATCTGAACTGTACGTATGAAGACGCCAATTTGACATTAAATACCTAAAAAAAATGTATTCACATTTGCAATAGGAAACAAACAAAACGATGACATAACAGTAACCGAAAATTCTGCCGCATCCAAAAAAACCGCATCCACAAATATTATACCGCACAACAACACTACCACATTGAAAAAATAAAGTCTTATCTGCCCTACCTGACTTTACAAATACTCAAAATATTTTTGATTCAACTAACTAGTATAAAAATGAGTATAGATATTCAAGAAACGTTTTCACGGTGAATCTCACCCATATCAAAAAAGGTTTCATCTCATTTACTAGTCAACATTGAAAGCATCCACCACATACCCGAGTTCGTTTTAAAGACTTGCCGAATTTCATCGAATTCACTCATACAAACAAGCGAATTGTGAATTGATTATATTTCTTCCTTTACTAACCAAATTCAATAAGAAAAAGCGGGACCAAAATATTTACACGTAAAACTTATAGTGTGCTTTTGCTGCCGCTCCAAACCTCATCTCCTACATAGTAGGGACAAGAGGAAGTACAAACAAAATAAATAAATAAAGTAATCACCTCATTCAAACTTCTTCATGTCGACAGTGATAGAAAATGTTAGTTTTTACTTTCTGGACCTCCATTACGCCCTCGGGTGATCCCATGGCCGGTCACTGGCGGCGTGGCGCACTCAAAAACAGCAGATTTACCCAAAGACTACCGGTTGCAAATCAACGTTTGCTACCACGCATACCTACTCAAAGCAGAATTGTGGAAGTGTTTTTACTCATCGGGTGAAAGCGATAAAATAGACATATTCGGCGTTCAGAAAAGTCCTCAGCAAAAGATGTCCACTGACGATCGAAAACCTCGAATTCCGGACACGCCCGGTGATTCCTGTTTAGTAAAGGATTAATTTCCTCCACCATCCCTAAGATCGGGACAGAAACGGCACAGAGAGGAGTTCCATCATGATGTTCATTCATCAATGGAGCAAGCAAAACAGATATCCTTGCACTTCAACTCAATAACTGTTTTTTTTTCACTGCAGTTTTGTCCTGGCGAGTTTGTTTTTTGCTTTTAATTCTTAGTGTTCCCTGCGCAAACACTTAAATTGAGCTGAGACAACTGAAATTGAAAAGTTCTTCGTTCACTTTCATTTTTATATAATATAATATTAATCGTTACATTTTTTTATTAGTACGCATATAACGTGCAAACAAAGCGTTCTCTACCCCCTAGCGCGCGTGCAGAATCGTACTGCTAGTCTCGAGAGTCTCGATATTGAAAACGTCTCGAGACTCGAAATTTCGCGAGTCTCAAGTCTAAAATGGAAGCCCTAATTCTTACTGGTTATTTATGATCACAACTCATAATGTTCGTTGATTAATAATTAATCTGCCAGAATCTGTAAATTCCTGGTTCTATTTGATTACTGGCGAAACAACACCCTCTCGAGAACAAACGCCCAGCAAATTCCCCGCCCAAATCACAGCAAATTGAATTAAAAGTTTAAATGAATGTCAAGACAAGTTTAAGGGACGGGAAAGAGTGGAAGAATGGAGTTCGGGAGAGGGGGTGTGATGAGTTTAATTCTAATTCTCAATTCACCTCTGCCCTCTGCACCAACACTTCTTCCGCCATCTAAAGTTTGTCTTAGGGTTCTCACTAGAATATACAATAGGTAATTATGTTTATAACATGCTTTAGCTTGTTAAAACAGACGCACCCGGTACTATTCTGATAATGTTATGAGTATTTCACTAATGACAAATTAAATGGACATATTATTGTCGATACAGAAAAAAAGTTAACAGTTTAGAAATATGTTTTATTTTACCGTGCCGAAGTATTTTTTATCATTTTAAATAATTATATATAGAATCGACTTGTGTTTTATTCTAAATTCATACTATTAAATTAATGTTAGAATTTTTATAATGTCCAAGAAAACATTTTTAATGAACAATTTTGTTAGCACTAAAATTCCTTAGTGTGCTTGATCTGGGAGAAGTTAATATATAATGCCATGAATATTAGTCCACTTTGACTTCAAATTACTTAAATCCATCAGTAAGTCTATACTACTTTATTAATATAAAGAAAAAAGGTTGTAGTATTAACAAATAAAACTACATTGTGTTTAGTTCTTTGCAGTTCCCGGATATTCGAAATACTTTTTCCTTAAAACGGGGATATTTTTATGTCGTAGCACCACGACTGATCACAACGAAAGTTCAGGCAATCGTGTTTCTTTTTCCATTATGTATTTCACGCTTGTATGTACGTACAATCTTACTCATCAGCACATTCTTTTCCAGGTAGGTACTCATATCTACAGATTCGAATACCATTCAACACATTTTACTTATAGATTTTGATCAGATTTCTCTTACCAATCGACATAACGTAATATATCAATTTTATTTCACTCATATTGTGGCATGTAACTAACATACTACTTTATTAATATGAAGAAAAAGGGTTGTAGTATTAACAAATAAAACTACATTGTGTTTAGTCCTTTGCAGTTCCCGGATATTCAAAATACTTTTTCCTTAAAACGGGGATATTTTTATGTCGTAGCACCACGACTGATCACAACGAAAGTTCAGGCAATCGTGTTTCTTTTTCCATTATGTATTTCACGCTTGTATGTACGTACAATCTTACTCATCAGCACATTCTTTTCCAGGTAGGTACTCATATCTACAGATTCGAATACCATTCAACACATTTTACTTATAGATTTTGATCAGATTTCTCTTACCAATCGACATAACGTAATATATCAATTTTATTTCACTCATATTGTGGCATGACAAAATGTACTTCCGCCATTGATTTTTCGGTTTTCCTCAATAAAAATGTCAACGCGATTCAAAGCATACTTTAAATATCGTCGAATGGATGTAGAGTAGTTAAAGCGTGCTTAGATTTTATTTTGAAATTATAGTTTTAAAATACCATCTTCATCTATCTATATATATATAAATATAAAAGGCAATGTTTATATGTGTGTTCTCGATAGATAAAATTACTTTAAAACTGAACCTATTTACGTGCGGTTATTCGCAAAATAATGAGCTTTACTCTGGGTATTTTTATAGCTCTTAAAATATTCAATTCAATCAGTAGAAATAGTTGTGAGCGTAAATGTATTATTAATCGACGTACAGGGCAGCATTCGGCAAGAATGTATTTTCTAAAAATTGGTAGGATGTAATTTTTTTGTACATAAAAAAAAGTTGTGCTTGAATTTTTACGAACTACATTCGTTTTTTGTGAATCCAATCAGATTCTTTAATTAAATTTCTTATAATTTCTGCACATTTATTTTTTATTACTGGATTTTTGGTAATACTAAAATAATATTAACTGACATTTGATACTTTTTTGAAAATCGTATCCCTACGTTAACGTGCGCCCCTGTTGGCAAAGGGAGGAGAGTATGACGTTTAAAAAAATAATTCTAAGCTTAAATATATATTATTTTAAGTTATGAAATTCAATCAAAACCAAGTGCCTAGGTAATTACTTACAAATGAAAAGTAACATCATCTTTTTACGTTTATCCGAACGGTTTTTACACGCTCTCAAGCCAATCAGGCATTTTGGTGTCGAATTAAATGTCTAGCTCACGTCAAAACATGACTTAACGAATAAATACACGTTGGGCATGAGTTAAGTGTTATAAGTTTAGAGGGCTCTGGGGGCGTCTATGTGTATTAATAGGTCGATGGTTTTATTTAAGAAAACCAAACCTGTTTCTATGGTAACGTAAAAGCGTTATGAAGCAAATTTTTGCTACCATACTTAATAATGTTTTATCTAAAAAAGTAACGCTGACTGACTTTTCTTCGTGCAAACGTATTTTCTCCTAGAATTTTAGCATTAGAACAGTGATTTTTTTGGCGTGATTGACGTGTCACTATTGTTTAATTTTTTGATTAATTGTTTATTACTTGCAGGCAACAGTCGGCTGTCGCTGACTGTTCCATGATGGGGAATTCAGCCCTTTGGGCCTGATTTGATAAGCCCTCTAGGGCTTCGTTTTACGGCCCTACGGGCCGTACTTGATTGGTATCGGGCCTCGGTTAGTTAGGATCTTGAGCACATTAAAATATCGCCCATTTGGGCCTCAAATTTTTTTTCTTTCATTTCAATCTAAATGCGATTACGAAGAATTTTTCACTCAGAATAATACTACCGAAACCGCACAAAGTTTACAGATATATGTAATACTCGTATATTCAATATATACATAAAAAGTTCGGTTAGTATGCGTTATGGTTAGTAAAAATGAAGATTATTGTTTTAATTTTTGAGGAATTTTTTTTTTCCAAATAAAAATAAAAAATAGAACTATTTAAATATACAATTATGTAGATGCATAAAGTTGAATCGAGTTGCGGTCCCGCGGCTAATGTCGCGGATTCACATATCAAAGGTCCGAGGGATCCCCAAAAATAAAAATATTTATGTAAATAAAAAAAGAATAATTGATTGAATGTACAAAATGTAAATTTTACATTTAGGAGAATTTATAAATGTAAATATACAAACAGAAAAGAGGAAGTACTCGGGGGAGACTGAGGAGGGTTGAAACAGTTTTTACAAAACCAAGTATATCTCAGCCAAAAATAAGTCTACCTTTATGAATTTTATACTTCGACATAGAAAATTTTACACGCTATGTTATCCTAATAAAAATAGTAAAAAATAATCAGGGTCAATGAGAAAATCGGCTAAACCTAAAACATCTCTTCGCGTTACAACTTTCCTAGTACCGAGGTAAGTTGAAACAGAAGTCAAGGTGAGTTGTAACAGTTTGGTATTTGGGGATTATAAATAAAGAAAATTAATAAAAACATACCATTGTTGATTAAAATAATCTTTATTAAGAAAAATACACATAAAATAAATTTAACTGCTGTAATCAACCCTTGATAGTATATTATGTTTATCAGTAAAAAAATAAATTGCAACAATATTTTGAGTTTGTCCAAATTTTTGTAGACAAGGACTGGATTCAACTCCCTGGGGAGTTGTTTATATTAAAATAGTAATATTTTGTATAGTTGTAGTAATAGTTGTAATATTTTAATATAAACAACTCCCCAGGGAGTTGAATCCAGTCCTTGTCTACAAAAATTTGGACTTAAAAATAAATTGGTTAAGTTTTATCTTGTAGTAAAAATAAATTATAGCAATAGAGTTATAAATCACGTTTCGTCCAAAATCTCGTCTGACAAGCAATTATGACAAATATATTGGAGCTCTCCTCCAGTGCATTCTTCATGTGACCATCATTTGCATCCATGCACTGAACCCACTGCTCGTTTGCTTTGCTGTGTGCAAAAGACTCGAGGCAACACAGGCAAAAATAGCAATTTTTGGCGTCGTCGTCAGTTAATTTTTTCGTTATGGTTCCTTTCTTTTATCCTTCTTATTTTTTTTTCCAACGAGTTGTAAATAACTCACTCAACTATTTGAAAATGGGAATCAAGTTGGGGTAGAGTGGGATTCGAACAACGGACCTTTGATCCGTGAGTCCGAGACACTAGCCACGGGACCACAACCCGATTCGTTTCGTAATACATATCAAATATCAATCGAAAAACAGGCCATCAAAGTATTAGTCAAAAACTTACCTTTGTTTTTTTTTTCGTCCAGATGTTGTCTATACCCAACCACTCCCTATAGACTGCTGTTACCAACTCCATCATGTGGCGCATCAAAAACACAATAAATGCGCGATGTTGCAAGTTTTCTTTCGATCACAGATTTTTTGAAATCGCTATTGTTTCAACTCTCCTTTGTTACGACCCTCTTCGGTCTTCCCTACGCCTAAAATCAATTTTCCAATTTTTAAACTTCTTCTTGGGCCAGTTGGTTTTATTACATATTTATTAATATTTGAGTTTGTTCAAATGTTTATAGACAAAAGACTGGATTTCACCCCCCTCAGGCTTTGCTTATTATGTGAAATAAATCAGTCAAATGAATCTCTTCACAACATTAAAAGTTTCAGCTTTTTAACTTTGCTAAAATCGACAGATGCAATTGAAGAAATACGGATGTTCAAACATAGGCAAAATGATGAATGTTACACAGTGTGTAAAGTGGCCACTTAAACTAGCCATTGGCGGGTCATAAGCCCTGTAAATGCCTAGATTTCCACATTCCTTTCTTTAAAATATCTAATTTGAACTAAATAGTAAAATTGATATCATTCGATTGTGTCCGTTTAATCTATATTAGTATATTGTAAACTTGCCAAACACAAGAGCCAGACTCTTTTTTGGCAAGTTCAACCTTAAGTGTTCAATTTTTTTAATGTATGTATTGTTTTTATATGCTAGTAAAGGTTTTAAAAAAAATATATTTATATATTCCTATACTAATAATACTAGTGTTTATATTCCAATGTATACAAAGCTATAGCAAAGCATTGCCGGGTTCAACTCGTTATTGATAAATGCAATGCTTTCCCAATCCATCGACATTTTTAGGAAACATGAACCACCGAGAAGGTATTTTTTGCAAAACAGAAGTTTTTTTCTACTAATGACTTGAACTCGCGTGGAGATTTTACAACAACGCACCTGGACTGGTATTCCAAACGAAATTATAGCGCGGTATAGCGCGTTTTTACCTACTAAATACGCATTATAGTGCGCTGTAAACGCGTTTGGAATACCAGCCCTGTTGGGGATATGGAAGTTTTGTTTCTACATATATGGATGTGGATTCTCGGTGCTTAGAATGTGTTGATTTCTCTTGGTCTCCGTCGTGCACGCTTAGAGATAAGAAGTAAGTTATTTTATCAGGATAACTCAATATTATGTCGTATGTTGAAAACATTGAATTTTCAGGAAACGTGAAAATTTACCGTTGTTATAATTTATTTTTTTTATCGTTTATCGCTAAAATATATTTCCAAGCAAAAAATAACAAACCTGTGTATATTGGCCATGGTTTGTACTTTTTATGTATATTATTTATATTGCAGCTGTTTTTAGTGAGCAAATAGAGCTTGTACAATAAAAGACGTTATTACTTACCAACAGTTCTGCAACGAAACGATCGTGGGATTGGATAAGTTTGGAAGAAACTTTTTGTTCAGCTTCTTGTATATATGTTTCTTCATGTCTGTTGTGATTGGCTTAGGCCGTATTTGTAATAAATAAAACGGGAAGACGATCCAGGAAAAAGAGGAATGAAATAATGGGAAATATCGATTTCAAGGATGTTTATTAATGCTTCATTATGTGTACTTAGTTAACTTCATATAAACTTTTGAACCATGTATATGACAAAATGTAGTTAATAATTTTTAATATTTTTAAACTTTTTAAATCAACTGTTCTGAAAATATGGTGTTTTTAACATGCGAGTCATTGATCTGTGTACCTATTATTTGCTTGAGGTGGTATTTGAAACGCCATTAATTTTCTAAACTTAATGTTGCCAATTTAACTTACGTTTAAAAGATTTAAAAATTGTATTCTTAAAAGTATTTTTCAATAGAATAAGGTTAATAGATTTTCAAGGTCCTTTGAATTCGGTTATATTTCTGGTGTGTTTTTTGTTCTTTATTGCTAACATTTTAGACAACGGTGCAGTGCCTATCATAAGGGCTGATAAAAAAATAACAAATAATGTTTTTGCTTACTATTTTGTTACGATGCATGTATTCAATACCTACTTCTAACCTTCGTTTCTGACAGCATTGCATTGAAAATTGTGTGGACCATATTCTGTAATACGATCTATTCAATAAAATACGGGTTTCAAACATTCTCGATTGATTCAAAATTTTATTTTAACAATTTCCA
Organism: Micrasema longulum; assembly: GCF_059751315.1. NCBI lineage: Eukaryota > Metazoa > Arthropoda > Insecta > Trichoptera > Brachycentridae > Micrasema > Micrasema longulum. The sequence goes on along the minus strand of NW_028277953.1, from coordinate 50,212 downwards.
TAGAAATCATTGAGTGGGTCTACATAGGTTAAAAAACTCTGTTCTTTGTGCCAGTCTCTCTGTCGCGCCAGTCGCGTCAAATTTGATTACTTGTACAAGCGGTGGATAAGTGGATAATATAAATGGTATTCGTCGTAATAATAGCAAGAGTGAGTAGTACATGTAGTGATGTAAAGTTCCTGATTTATCAGTAGATCTAAAGATTTCTGTGTCTTTCGATAAACCGATTTTAGGTCGCGATTTCCTGAATTCAAACTGACCAGCTTTATCGAATGTGAGTAGAAATGGCCTATATAAACAAAAAATTAGAAAAAATCAGTAATTTTTTTTAAACTACTGTCACCACTTTAGCAAGGTGATATTTACCTTTTTCCGCTTTAGTTCTGTTCACTGTGTATTATTGTAGTGTAACCTATTTACTAAAAATCTGCATTAAAAACTGCAACGTGAATGTGGAGGAATTTGAGATTTACTGGCCTATAATGACCGAGAGAAAAAAACCTTACGAAATATTACTTCAGTTTTTTAGTATTTTTTCTTATATTTTTAGCAATGGATTCTATATGTCAAATAATAACAAGATTCATTAACGCATATTTTTACTATCATCTACAATCAATCATTAAAATTTAATAAACTACAACAGATATGGAAAATATTAACGAACATTGGAGACAAAAATGTTTTATCTACAAACATTTAGACAAACTAAAAATATCGTAATTAAACTATCATAAAGAAGTATGAAAATTGTAAAATTGTTTTCAGGCGTTGCAGCACCTAGTAAATTATTCAATCAGATGAATCTCTTCACAGCAGTAAAGTTTTCAGCTCTTTAAGTTAAGTAAAATTTACAGATGGAAGAATTAAAGAAATATGGATGCTAAAACATAAGCAAAATGTTGTAAAATGGCCACTTAAAACAGCCAATTACACATATAGATGCCTAAACCTTCATATTATCTTTTCCAAAATGTTCTCCGTCTCGTTGTCATTTGTTCATTTGAAATCCAGTTTTTTATCTTCAAACATTTTCACACACTCAAAATATTGTAATTATTGAAGTAATTATGTCTGATTGAATCGGCATTCACTTCGTAACACTTCATTATAAATTATTATACAAAGTTTTATTTTCATAATAATTTAATTGTTTCTGGTTCAACTGCACCGCACCTACCAGGGTTTTAAAGGTTTTTTTTATGTATATTTAAAATGTTTTTGCCGATCTATTTTTATGTTTGCTTTATAAAAAGGTTCTTATGTTTTTTTTTTCATTTCGCTTAAAAATACGAATGATTGTGTATTGTTTCCATAAGACTCTACAGTGTAAATATTTATATCCAAAAGTAGTCATTATTATTACTTTTTAATATTCATTACATTTTTTAAATGAAAATTTTGTTTATTTTACGTTATTGTTTATTATTTTTTATTTGTCACTAAACATTCTATGTTGTGAAAGACGTAAAAAAATTAGAGAAATTGCATTTTCGCTACTTTTTTAATAAATACATATAACTCTAATTTAAAACCTAGGATGCTATTCTGAATCTTCACGCGGGGGTAGAGAAGAAATAAATTTGAGAATTTTTGTTTTTTCCGTACGACTACACTTTCTTTCATATATAGCTACATTCATGATTAAACGTACGTAAATAATAAATACGAAAACGTGAAACTAAACATGATGATTTTCATTAAAAACATTAGTGCAATAATCATTACCCAAAACATGTATTAGGTCGAACTGACCAAACCATATTCATTTTTTTTTAAATCAACAATTTTAATATGCCGAATTATGAAATGTCAATTATTAACCTGTTTATTTTACGTCATATGACGTTTAATTACCAGTATATATGAAGCAAAAATGAGTCGCATGCAAAAAATAAAAATCCACAAATTAACCACTCTCTACCCTCGTGAGAAGATTCAGAAAAGCACTATAAGTGTTTTATCTCACTCCTGCGCCGCAATTATGAACGCAATCTTCATAGGTACATATCGAGACGGTATAAACTAACATCGATATTTATATACGAAAATGTGTAATTTTGTACGGAAATTCAAAGTGTCTTCGCCAGTTACCTGTATTTGAACATGTTTACAAACAAACATTGTAAACACATTCTATTTTTTATACAGAACACTGAAAGTTGCTTTAAAAGATAGATAAAATTAAAGATAAATTTTAACTTCCCATCAGGATACGGACCCTGCTTGTACTCCGTCTTTTCCATTGCATTTATTATACCGATCTACTGATTCTATCGATTTTTAGCAGGCAATTCAACCGATTTTGAAAATCTTACTATCGCAACACTACTGGAGTGTGTTGCCTTGTCCCAGACACCGAACCTAATCGACGGCTAAGTATTCCCAATTACCGGGCTACTTAACGCATAACGAAACATACTGTTGAATGTTGAAGATAAAAGCTGGAGGGAAATGTTTCTGAATCGTAATTACTCGGAAAGACAGTGACATTTATATATTCTATTAAAATTTTTATCTCGTATCGGCTAAAAACGAAGTGCCCTCGTAAGAAGTTAATGCGTCATTGGTTCGGACTAAAAAATCTTCACAAGAATTGAAGAAATATAGATGTTGAACATAAAATAATGGTAAATGTTATAAAGTGTATAAAGCGATCCCTGAAACCAGTCAATGATAGGTCATAGGCTGATAAAGAAATCGAGTGGGGATGATTCGGCCTTTACCTCGGAATAAGATTTACCCAAATATTTCAATTTTCGGAGCCATTTTAACGAGTTTTAAATAATTCACTATAAAAAAATGGGAACCAAGTTGTGGTAGAGCGGGGTGCGAACCACGATGCTCTGATCCGTGAGTCCGCGTCACTAGTTTCGGGGCAACAACCCGGTTCATTGCTCAAATTGCTTTCTCATTATATTTTTCTCCCAAGGAGGGTACTGTATGTTTCATGAATTTACTGCCGGTCTCTTGTGGGAGTTATTTTTTGACGTTCACTTACGTTTTTTTAGCTCATTTGTAGATGACGCTTCTACTTCTCAATATTGATCCAGCCAGAATGTGTGAACCCGGGCGAAGGGTCGCGATACATGAATGCGAGAAGTGGAAAGGTTGGATTAGGTAGGAAATTTTATGTTCCAATATTGTCATAATTCTGGTATCCTTTCATAATTCAATTTGCAGGTTGGGGTAGGTCAAAGGCCACCCTTCAGAGAGATTCGGCGGACGAATTCCCAATTCTGGGGATCTCATTCCCAACAATGGCTTTTATTACTCGTTTGGGTGTGCCATCACGGAATCCGAAATTCATACATTATTCGGAAATCTCTTAAACAAACACTATATCAATTAAAACCGTAATTGTTCTCAATGCTCAAAGGATCAAACTATCATTAAACCATTCCCCGACACTAGAAATTACCTAAAAACACAATAATGGTTAGCTGTTTTGGTTTCATTATACGTCTAAATAATATTATAATTTCCTTTTCGCACATGGCGCGGGGGCACCACATTGGTAAACTAACCGCAGCGTGTTTTGAACATTTTTGTTAGAAGAAGGTAAGATGATCAGATTAAAACTCATTGGATATCAGGATTACCCTAATTTTATTAATTTACTCGTTAAATCTTATAATGCCATTATGTCCGTCTCCAGGCGGAAGAAGAATACAGTTCCATAAGTAAAATATTCCTGGTCCAGTGTTTTCGACTCGACGGCTTCTCTCAGGAAAAAAACCCAAAAAATAAAATTTAGTTTTGATCACTCCGCCCCATAGTGAAGTGGTTGTCACGTTCACCTGCCATGTATATGTTCCGGATCCGATTTCTGCTAAAGTCAACCTAAAATATTCGTTTTAAAGATGGTTTAACGGTCTACACTGCAATATTTAACAGTCCCTGAACTAGCACCTAAATTTTAAAACAAATCACACCTTCTTAATGTTAGTAACTTGTAACTTAAAGTACTTAAGTTTTTTGTTGTTGTTATTGTTATATAAGTACAAAACTACTTAGACTTTAAAGTGCTTTAAACAGACTGAGCCATGTTAGGTGGAGATGGAGACTAACCTAACCAAAGGACGCTTCGTATTAATTTTCTAATTCACTTGTTATATAGATTCCCTTGTATTAAACATATGTTTACTTATTTATGCAATAAGTTTATAAAATAAAAATAATAATTAATAAATATAACAGATGATCGAGAGACGCGGCATTTGGTGTACAAATGCAGTGCCCTATATTTGTATACACCATCGTGTGATTACGATGATAATGCTTTTACTAGATTTTATTAATTTAGGTACATCATAGATAATGTAAGATGTTATCATTTTATATTCGTGGCTGCACCAGACTCGAAGTATTTTTATTTTATTTTTATTTTATTTTTATTTTATTAGGGAAATCAACAGTTCTACATACATATTTTTAGTAAACAAACAGATATAGTGTATAAACTCAGAACCAATAACAGATTTCCACATAGTATACAAAGTTAGTAAAGAATATATATATTATATATTGCTTTAGTTATAACTTATGACAATAATTCTCGCCAAAAATAAATATTCTTCATACGGAACAAGTAAGTGCTTACTTTTTTTATTTATTTATTTTATTTAATAGTATAATTATACATTTTTACAGTTTAAAAAAAATTTCACATGTTATATTTTTACTAAAACTAAAATCCCACCAAGCCACTTTTTGTTGCTTGTTGGTGAAGATTATATTTAAACTAACTTAATAATATTATTTACATTTATAAAAACAATGAATAACAGATAAAAATTAACAGCCGGAAAGATCAGAATAAACATGTTTATTCAAAAAATAATATATAAATTTATTTTTTAAAAACAAGAAAATATATGAAAAATTAAAATATTTACACCTAAGCTACTATTAATATATAAACTCTTGATCGAGTAGCTTCTCTCTTATTTTGCTCTTGTTACAATGTGAGTTTAATTTAAGTTCTTTTGGTAATAAATTGTACTTGTACCGTATGAAGAATATTTAAGTATACGTAAGTGTAAGTGTTCAAATCTAACGGCCTTTGTTTATGTATGTGTGACAATTTTTTTTTAATATAAAATATTATACTCGTGTACTCACACAAACAAAAATAATTGTAAGTTTACTCGGTTCACCGACAGGCCCTGGGGCGACAGGCACATGCGTAACATTAATATAGGAGATTCAACATTTGTACGCCCTGTACCCATTTTATTCGGTGCAAAATGTTATCACTACATTAATGAATAAGTAACATTGCATTGTTCAAACAACTTCCCACTTATCGGTTCGAAGTTTGAAGCACGATGATAATACAATGGACGAGACAGGATTGTTGCGTTAATATAACAGAAGTGACGTCATTATTCGAGTTTTATTACTTCACGGAAACTATAGTTCAACGAAGAATCGTTAAAATCTTTCGATTGAAAGTTTTTCACAGAGAATAGAGAGGGAAATAAAGTCGGAAACAATTATTGTGATATTTAATTTGAATAAGTTTTGTTATATTTTATCTTCAGAGTTGAAATTGTGATGTTCTGTATAAACGTAGTCCCGTATTTTTTTTTCTCAGTAATGGCGCCAGAGTAATTTTTTTTACCCGCTATAGATATTTATCATCGGCGTGTCTCTGTGGTTTTGCTTTTTTTATGAATTGTTTCTTATGGGAGCTAGAACCATCCTAAAACCGAAAAAGCGCCCAGTTTTATCTCCCATCATCGGACGCACGAATAAGATAAATAATTTTAATTAACGATATTGATACATACACAGAAAATTTGATTTTTAAACTCTTTCTGAAAAAAAACATTAAAATCGGTTCAGTTTTGAGTTGGGCAAAAAAGGACTGCGAAACGTCGATTTTATCGATTTTGTCGATTTCGTCGATTTTATTTCTGATCAATAAGTTTGTTGTGGAGTTGTTTTTTTCGCTCTGTATCGAGAAGGCGTTTGCGAGAGAATAACAAAGACAATTTTCAAATACCTATTCAAAATTCTTACCTACCGCATATCGTCCCCAGCGAATCTTCGTTTTGTACGTCCATTATTTACAATGTTTAGTACAGTGATGCATTTTACGGTAATATTCCCGGCTGATCACATTTAATTCCCTTTCTTCTCTTTTATCCACCTTTATTGCGCCTGCCCTAAAATCAATTGAAAAAATATTTCAATATTTACATTCTGGATATCATCGTCAATGCAAGAAAAACATTTACAAAACATCATAATCTAATGTTCGCAAATTTGAAAAATAGCAATCCGTAAATCGTGTTGTACAAACAACAAATGCATCATCTATCGAGTGTACCGTCGCAATTCTGTGCCGCCATACTATTTCCTCACATATTTTAGACAAACGAAACTTAATTCATTTTTTAAATTGCAGTCCACATTCATCAAACAGCCATTTTGTGACTTTAGTTCCAATTTATTTTTATTTATCAAGTTTTTCATTAATAAAAGTATACATTATTAACTTTGTGTTTTATTTTATTTAATAAATAAATTAATTAATAAATCCCAATACAAACCCCTAAATTAAACCAAATAACACTAATTACCCCTGGACCAGTATTACAAAGGAATTATCTTAAATTTTATCTGACCAGCCAACGACAGGTGGATCCTAGACTTCTATATTCCCTTCTGAAATATGTTTTTAATGTCTATTGTAATATGTTTATTTTATCTGTAAAGTAAAATGAAGTTTTCCGTATGAAAAATAGAATTTGCATACATTTTTTTGAAAACATGTTAATTTACGGCTTTCCGACAAAGATACTTTAAATTTTTTTACAAATCTGCACACTTTTGTAGTTAAATTTCGATTTTATTTTAAGCAGTCGATGATAACTCTGTTAACTTCCCATTGTAATCGGGGCGCTGACCACGTAAGTGCTGAATTCAGAATATTTAATGCCGTCACTGAGCCGGCACAGTAGGCAGAATGATGATTACGCACAATGTTCAAAGTGATCATTTAAACAAAGTGATTAACCTCGTAAACGCTTAGACTTTCATACTCCAGAACCATTTTATCTTTTCTGTTGAGAAATCGATCCAAGAAACTGTATTTTCAAGGGAATATTTTTTGAAGTTTATCAAAATGTATGGCGTGCGAATTTGAAAAACAATAATGTTTGGCATAAAAAGCCTGAAGTGTTTTGACATCTTCAATATTCGGGACACGCAAAGTAAGCCCCTCGTTACCAGGGCCTTTAGGGGGTTGTAGTTGATGAATGGTATACCAACCCCTCTCATATTTGGGGGCTTACTCTGCACTCACTCTTCTTAAAGTGAAGAGAGAAAATAATCTTAAATCTCGCTTGTGACAAAAGTAGAATGGAAACCAAACAGATCTCCGCTATTTGTATTTATTTTTATTTTCTTGCTTTTTACAATATTTTGGATTGCCGAAAACGACGTTTCTGATCCTCGCTAATAGAAATTTCTTGGGTACAAAACGTCAAAAATACGTTAAACGAATTAAGGTGAATATTATGACAATGATGATTTTGGCATATTATGAGAGTACACTAGATGGAAATTTGTAATTAAATAACGAATTTTCTACGTCTTCCGGTTTCAAGACGTACCCGTCTCCTCATCAGGACAATGGTATATACATATATGCGAACTAATTGCACCGACATGCAACACCCAAACCGGTAGACATAGAAAAGTCGGTAAGTGGTTATGTACAATTATGTACTTCCACTTAATAAAATGATTAACCACTTAATGCCTTAAATATTATATGTATTAAATAAATACCAGCATCGCTTCAAGCTCTCCGAGATCGACAGCTGCCCATGCGACGATGAAACTCCTCAAGATGTCCCTCACCTGTTGATGCATTGCTCCTTTTTCAGCTTTCAAAGACAACAGCTGGAGGCGCGATGCAGAAGCCTGGGTGAAGATCTTTGCGACATCCCATCGGTGATAGGTAATAAAGAACTCACACGCGAGGTAGTATCATTCATAATCAATATAGTGCAGGCAATTGGTAAAATAAACCAAAATAGGGAACAAATAGCGAACACTCTTCTAGTGGAACAGCAGTTTTTATTTGTTAAGACCAGTGCATGAGAGACCTCTCTCGTCCACTTCTTCCCTCTAGGCTGCCAACCACAACAAGCTTCTCAAGGCACTCTTCTTGTGAGGTGACCATAATATCGGAGAACTCTTCCGAGGCATATGGTCGAGAGTCTGTCAGTCAGCTTCAGTTCCTGTAGAATGGAAACGTTGGTGCGTCTGGCTGTCCAGGGTATTCTTGGCAAATCCCTCCTGTACTACATCTCAAAGGCATATATTATGTTGTGTCTTTTGTCCATGTTTCCACTCCATATAAAACATACTTGATTTCTGTCCAATCTCATTTTTGTCCCTTTCGATATGCCTCTGTTCTTTCATATATTTTTTAAACTTGCATGCATTTTGTATTTCTCATTCTTACGTACCTTCAAGATTGATTAAAGCATTTGTACTGGTGACTTGGTGATTACGATCTAAAATAAGTATTTTGGTTTTCGCCTTGTTAATTTCCAGACCCATTTTCTTGTTTTCTTCCTCAACTCTTGATTCATTATTTTTTCCTCATTTTTTTTCTGTTGTAGCAATCAGTGTTGAATCACCTTTCCAGTTTGTAATTGCATTTCTCATAGCATATTCTCTATAAAGGTTAAACAAATTAGGCGATAAAATACACTCTTGTCTTACTCTATTTCGCACTGACAACTTTCCTGATGAGATAAAGTTGACCTTTACTGTTGCTGAACTGTTACGATACGGATTTTTGATAAGATATACAAAATGTGTTGGTACTCCTATTTCTAAAAAAATTCCCACATACACTGTCAATTCACACAATCAAAGGCCTTTTTGGAATTTATGAAACATAGAAGGATTGGAATCTGAAACTCTATACTTGTTTCTATTGGTTGTCTAATGTTAAGAGTTTGTTCCCTTATTCCTTTACAGTTTACGAATCCCTCTTGTTCTTGGGGGATTTGCCAGTTTGTGTTGTACTTTAGGCGTTGTTTGATGATTCTAATGCAGCTTAGCACAGACGACAACTTAATACATCACAGGCGGAGTAATTTCAAAATTGCAATACATTAAAAATCAGAGCGCTGATAATACTAGCTCATCGACATTTTAACAATGACAGAAGTCATAGATGTGAGTTGAATAGTGATTTCTCTTTTTTTGACAAATTATTTGAGATGGCTACTCGACAATATGCGAATGGGTGAAAATAAAGCGTCTTTCCAGCATAAGGCCCCTTTTATAGATTGATGCAAGCCCCGTGGACTTATATCAACCCCGTGGATTAATACTAAGAGATAAAAATGACTACCATCTTCAAGTTATCATATTAATCCCTCGATTTACCTAAGCATGATAATTAAAACTTTTGAAAAATAAACGATGGAAATCATAATTAAACTCGTAAACATTATTAACATTTACAGCTACTTTACCAAGGGCGACAAATAAATCTGCTTTACTATAAGAAAGTCTAACCAAAAAATTATGGTTTTAAATTTGTCCACATTTGAAACATTTAAAGTTGTTTTAATACCTTTATTTTAATAAAGCTGTAAGTGGAAACAAATTATAAAATAAAATAAGTATTCTTAATTTCAACATTGCTTTTGCTAGAACGAGCGAATTCCTGGGCACAAAGATTGTATATGCTTACCGTATAACAAATCGTCTAATTACCCTGCACTTGGTTAACAAATATAGTGTTTTATGAATCATAGTTTGAAGATTATGATATTCTTATTTATTTGTATGTATCATTGTATGGCGGCCTCGGCCGGGTTACAAATAAGACAAGCGTCTTATTTGTAACAAGCGTCTTACGCACGGAGGATTCTGGATTCGATTCCTGGTAAGATTACAAAAACTAAACGTGATTATCTCAAATCTCAGGGCTCTGTGCTGGCACCTATTTATTTATCACGTGCTGTACTTGTTTTAATATTTTTCAAAATATTATTTGCTCATACTGCAAATGAAGTTATGTTGTTAAGCATCTGTTCTTTTAGAGGTGTAATGTAGTCTTTTTCATAAAATCACAACAATTACCAATATATAATCGCAGTCTCGAAATTGCTCAAACGAATATTTTGAAAGAAATGAGGATTTCAATTCCCACGAACCAAATTACCAAAAACAGTTTTGTCTGTTCGAGTATTCCAAATGATGCGATCGTGCGATTGGTACAAATACAGAAGAAAAAATATTTAAAGCCGTTTCAATGAAACATTTTTCCACTACCGACTGCATCAAATCCACCTTCCTCTGAAATACGTTCACAAAAGGAAAATATTGGTCTTTTTTCTACCCCGAATAAAAGACTTTGCCAGTATTTTAGATAAAACCAATTTTAGCCAATCGGAACGTCGAAATATATTTTAGAAAAAACACATTTCGTATTTTTTAAATGATTTCACGTCAAATGGGATTTTTTTGGTATTACCCTGATAATTTCAATAAATATTTATTAAAAAAAACATACATGTATCAGATATCCGATGATATTAAAGGGTATATTTAATGTTGAAAACACCGAAACTCACTTTGTGAAATATATTTTTAATAATTTCCGATTACTTCAGCAAAAAAAAAACATTAAAATTTAAGACAGCACATTTTAGTTTATTAAATCATTGTTACGCTTCGTTCTAAATGAAGAAAACAGTTTGCATGAAAAAGGTAGAGTAAACATGTCATTTTGCTTATTTGACGAAAACGAAATACTTTTTTTTAGCGAAATATTTGTTTCAAAAGTATGTCAATAGTAAAGTTTGTCTGAATATTGTTGATTAAGGAGTTGGAACACCTAAATCAGGCCAAACGGGGTTCGGCATTCCCACTCTTAAAGATAGTAAATATTTTTATTTCCATATAAAATAAATATTGCTCGCTACTTCATAAAATAAAATACTTGTTTATGAAAATCAATTGCCGTTTAATTATATAACTACGCGAGAAAAAATTCGTGAACTTTATGAAAAACACTGGAATAGCATTTCCGCGTATCGAATATTGTGCCTTAATTAAAGGCATAACAATGACTAAAAATATTTCAGAACAGCAACAAAACTTAAGAAAACAAGATAAAGTCAACGGTTTTCCAAAATCTTTTATTTTTTTTGCTATAAATTATCAATATTTTTTTTTTCTTTTACACGATTTTCTCATACAAATTGCTATGGCAGAAAATTTGTTTTTCTGTTACCCGAGGTTACCCCGGCGTATCCAGTGTTCAGTTTTGGTTAAGTTGTGAGTTAGTTGTCATAGAGAGAGGTGAATGGTGAATGTTAAACAGTGTGTAAAATGGCCACTTAAACCAGCGATTGACATGTCATAAGCCCCCGTAAATGCCTAGAAATCCGCATTTTCTTATTTAAAATGTTCTCCACCTCTGTTGTAATATATGTATTCTTATGATTTAACCAAATATTTCAATTTCGGGACCATTTTTATAACCGTAAATAACCTTATCATAACATGAGAAACAGGTAATGGTAGAGCGTGGCTCTTACCTCAAAACCTCCTAATTCGTGAGTCCGCCACGCTTCAACGGGACCACAACTAGAGTAGCCAGCTCAATCAACAGAAAATCCGGGAGGTAGGAAAAAAAATTACCCAATATAAAAAAATTATTGATAAAATAATAAAGATGGTAAAGATTCAATTATACCAAGAGCAAAGTCAAAACTAGGTATCTTTTCATAAAATTTTACTTTTAAATTCGATTGGCCACAATGACGTAAAAAAATATTTTTCTATATCCATATTTTCCTATAATTTTAATCAGCGCATCTCTTTTTCTGATTTTGCTTGTTTTTTTTAATGCCAAAAACAAATTTTTGGCATTTGTGTATTTACTACGTTAAAAACACACTAAGCTGGGGCATTAGCGACTGGTTTTGATTAATAAGTGCAATATTCTTATTCATTTATATCCCAATTGTTTTTATAAACATATTTTTTTAATTTACCCAACATCTACACAATTTATTTCACTCGCCACAACTTTACGAAACAAACAGTAATCGATCCGGGATATTTAAGCTACATTCCGGGAGTCAAGAGATTTAAAAAAGAAGAGAATATTTCCGGAAGAATCCCGGGATTCCGGGACGACTGGCAACCCCACTGCAACCCGTCAATTACTTAAATTTTGAGGTGCACCTAGTACTTAATCTACCGGTTGAAATTTTGGAGATTGCTAATCTAGTCTAAACTATCATGTCTCAACTGTACCGAGTTAGCAAGTTTACCACTCACGACGCCGATGGCCATCAAGAACACGACAAATTGTCAAAACACTGTTGTCTTTCTACGCCGCCGCCACTATATAAATACTATTTTTTTATACCAAGATGTATTGAAATTGTTAAAGAACGAACTAGATAGTAAAAATGATTTTTTCTACCTCCGTTTTCGGCAAAGAAAATACGCGGGAGCAATGCGCACGCGTCGAGCAAATCGCTATTGTCACAAGGTCCTGTCCGCGCGCGTTCACACGAAGAGAATGCGACCGTGCGCAGTGGTGGAGGTAATTATAGTTCCGCGGAGACAGCCTGGCCGTCTATCTCGGTGACAATGTTTCGCCCTAGAAATTCCTGTTTTCACGTGGAATCCTGGGACAGAACAATTTCGTATCGTTCAGTTGTAAACGATATTTTAATATAGTACACACCCAGATGTCGACTTCTGTCAACAATCAATTCAAGCGGGAGGAACTTTCGTCAGGCTCTAGACGTGGTTAACTACGGCTGCAAGGCGGAGCGCTCGACGATCTTCAGAGCCTGAAGAGGAGCAGGGTGAAGGTGACGATTTCGACGTTTTATTTATTAAAAACGCGTTTTAAGAAAACTGAATATTTATTATTTCAAGTTGCACATATATTATAAAATAATTTGTACCGTGCCGCAGTCGGTCACTTTGAACATAAAATAAACGCTTTTTACGTTCCATCCCCTCGGTCTTCTATACGGTAAAATAGCGTTATAGTTGCAATAGTAGCGGATACATATTAAATTATTAACGACTCGTGAAAAATTGCTTGATAATTAATATTTGAAATTTCGTTTCACAAATTTCACCTAACTTTATTTTTCTTTACTTTATAAATCATGTATAAAATAATATACGTTTTTAGCTGTGAAGGAATTTGTACCTCACAACACTTGTCACGACCCAAAATGATATCTCCCGAGAGAAAGACAAGAAAATGTATCTGTGCCAACAAATACTGCCATGGACTATAAACACAATTCAAGTCAAGACTTCTACCAAGAAAAAATATACAAAAGGGTTCCGAATGTTCGGGCTAGAAGAGTTCAAAGGCGCATTCTCTTAACCATAAATTATTCATATTTGAATTATAAGTATAAAGGCATACTGGTATATAGATTCCATTTCAAAAATAAATATGTAGAACATCTAAATTTGGTAATGTATCCAAAATAAAACATGTATTTTGGATTTTAATTCTACCTTATTTTTTCAATATGCAAGAACGTATATTGTGACGTGTTCTGTCTTGTTAGGACATTTTCAAATATTTGAATTTCAAAACACTTTGGATACATTACCAAATTTATTATGAAATTTTTCCGAATGTCTGCATACACAATAAACTGTAAAACATCATTCACATCACTATTCTTGTATTTGTAAAGACTTAACTTACGCATTCCGAATAAATCTAATAAATGATTAGGTACGCTCACCGACTGCATTTGTATATTTAGTGTATATCTGATATTATTGTAATTTATTGCAGCAGAGAGGGTAATAAAAACCTTTTCAGGAAGGGAATATAGAATTAGGCATTTTGTCAGCAACATACGATCACTAAAATTATATTTAAAATACCTAGAACTTCCTCAACGAGCCTTAAAATTTGTTTTGAAAGAACTAGATGCACCATGTATTAATGACATTTTTAAATAAGCATAATATATAATATACCTCACAAACTTTTAAAGAAATAAAAACCACTAATTTACGTGATTCTCGGAACCCTAGATTTCAATTTAGCATAGATGCAATACAACCGCAGCTTTAAATTATTATACATGCGTGCGGCAAACAATTAATAATCTTCCAGAATTTTTACATAAGAACAATACCAAATATTAAAACATTTGAATCTTAATTGAAAAAACACATGAGACTCACTTTATCCTGATCTCCATACAGTTGAAGATTATGTTTTTTTTAGAGTATAATATCTTATTTTGGGGAACTTGTTCAGAAAATAAGAATCAATGTTAAACGAACTCTCTTTCTAAACACGATTTGTTGCTCTATTTGAGAGATAGAAACGTTATTTATGTATTTACATACCATGTGTAATTTTATTTTTCATCTTATAAACCAATTTCGATCAATAAATAAAAAATAAACGAAATAAAAATGTAAACCAAACGATGAAAAGTATTTTCCTAGAGCTGCTGTTGCTGCCTTTTATTTTCCTGCTCCGGGTGAATCTCCATTCCGGTTCACTACGCGCAACAAACGCGACTTCATGCCCGGGGAATCTCAGTGAACTCAGAGAAACGCGGGAAAGTCTCGTAAAAACAAAGACACCTACTAAATTATAGACATAATTTACATATATAAGCTGGTAGTCTTGTATTATATTATGTTGATCGTGTTTTCAAATATATTGTGAACCAATATTTTATTTCCTTGTTTGTTTTTGCTGTGTAGTTTTATGTTATTTATTTAGTTTCTTTCGCATATCTTTCTTCATATAACTGTTGTAATTGACTTATGCGGTTTATATAATAAATACGTAAATATGAATCAGTGTGGGGATCAAAGAGTGAGAGACGAGAATGTGTTAAGTATTGTCTGTGCGCGCAGTGCCCAATGAACCTATATAAGGGCGCGCAACACTCGCCCTTCTCTGCCTCCATCGGCATTCAGATCTACTACATGCTGTTTGTGAATCCACTGCATTTTCGTGTGTTCAATAAACTCAAATTGTAAATAACTTCAAATCTTTTATTTGAGGTTAAATTCGTGTAATCCTATTTTTGCATAAACCACATACTAAAATCGTGTATCTCTACAAACTGGTGGATTATTTATACAAACCTCTACATCAGCAATAAATATCATTGATATCAGTGATACATATCCTTTGAACCTTAATATAAAGTGATCACAACTCATGAGTCATGGCAGATCGTAAGTCAAGTGAAAATCTAGATTTCTTTTTTTAAATTATTTAATTACTAACTTCAAAAAAGTATAATACTTCTTTATTTTTTTACATTTATTGCTTTATGTGTTACAATAATCCATTATGCCGTATAACAATGGATCGTAGATAAATCTTAAAAAGTACTTAATATTGTATAACGGAGTGCTGAAAATAAAATAAGGATCTGTATAATGCAGTGCCAGATCTCATTGTACTCCGTACTTTATGATCCCATTGAAATGATTACGTTCTTCTGTGGGTTGTAATAATGTAAAATAATATTTCAAGTAGGTACTCGTATACCTAATCCCATGAAACAATATGTTGCTTGGTATTTTTGCATTAAAAATGATATTTTTTTACACATTGGGTAATTATTTTGAGACATCGTTTATAAATTCTGTTCGAATCTAATATTTTTGGATCCTTCCATTGCATTATTATGAATACGAAAGACATTCTTACAATTATTTAAGAAATATTTTTTGCCAAGTAATATTTTTTAAACACTAAAACTTGATTTGGTGATATCTCCGTCAAAAACGTCGCTTTATACTATGCATGTTACACACATTAAATGTTCTTAAGGTTAGTGTGGGTGAAGAATGGGATGAAATTTTCTGAGTCGCTGACCGGCTCATACTACAAATCCATCTAGCCAGTAGTCCCAAAAATATCCTGGTTCCGTAACCTCAAAGTATCTAAATTAAGTGTGTCCCTTATATGTAGATTGAGAATTGGCTATACGGTGTTGGCATCACACCTCAAAAGAATTCAAGTAGTGACCTCTGCTTTATGTGAATGTGAAGAGGAAGAGGAAACCGCAGATCACGTTCTATTTAACTGCAGGTTGTTACCTAATGACGAATTTTTGATAGACATTTGCTTTCTGGGTACTTTTCCACTTAATATTCAACATCTTCTTTTCTTGAACCGCCCTATGATCAATAGTGTGATAGTCAAACATTAAAGGAAATACAAAAAAAATATCTAAGACACGAAGTATGTATTCTGACAAACTAAATAATTTACGAAATTAAAATTATGTGAATTAAAATTAAATAAATGACTTATTATTATTTTATTGTTCAGCCCTGTTCTATAAGTTGTTTACATGTGATCCGCTCGTTAAATGTTGTCAAATTTTTCGTTAATTTGCAACAATTTTGCAACCTTGCAACAAAAACATTGGTAAATTAAAGCATGTATCACTCAAGTTTGGGTGCATTGCCGAGAAAAAAAAACACACATTAAATATTTATATATATTCATATAAGGAGGGTTGGTATTCTTCGAAGTGTTTGTTAAGATAAACAATTCAACTCGTTTCTTGTAAATCTTTTATAGAGAAGTCGCAAACGACAAACGCGCCTTAATGTTGTATATTATTTATGGCCGACATTATTTTATCTGAACTGGTTCGCTCGATGCATATTCGTGGCTTTTACGAATTATAAGAAAAGTTATGTCCGCACCTCAAAATAGCGACGATAATGTCTACATTTCTTGCCTAGTTTATTAATGTTTGTATTCAACTCTCTTTTAAAACTACTGCTTATTTTTAACAATAATACTCTGATTTACACAAATGTCGAGATCCGTACATTGTGTGAGGCTGAGATAAGCATAAACGACAAAATCATGAACGGAGCTCAGCGTTGATTCGGACATGTAAAGCGAATGGACAGCGAAAGAACGCCTTAAAAGATTTACGATGCGAATGTTGATGGATACAGAAATAGACGAAGACCGAAAAAGACATGGCATGACCAAATCCGACAAATACTTGAAGATGGACATGTCAAATGTCGAAATGATCGGCGGGCGTCAATGAGTCCGTGATATTCAATCAAAAAAAAATTAGTTTAGATAAATGGTGGATACATGAAATCAGACAAAATAACAAAAGGTCACCGAAAGTGAATTATGATTGAAAACAGCCGAAGTTTAGGATCCGCACTAAGCAATATTGCCATGAAAACGCAAAATGTTATGTTTGGGACTCCCGGTCGAAACGCTGAATTATTTTATTTAATAAAAAAAATGTTTATTATCTCTGAAGTATCCCAACTGGACACCAAATCACGCATAAATACGCACTTGCTATCCAGTGAGTGGCATAGAGCGGGGCAAAAGGTAAGACGGTAGTCCGAAAGGCAAAATTAAACGGATAGTACGTATTTATTGGCTCTTTGCTTCGCTTTAATATTTTACATTATAATTAGAAAAAATGTGAGAAATCTCACAGAAAACTTATGACATGTCATCTCATTGCTCTTAAGTACATCATCATCAGTGGCGCTACAGCCCGTTGGGGGCCCTGTCCTCCTTCAGAATTTGTCTCCATTCCTCCCTGCACCCTGCGGCTCTTCTCCAGTTCGTCAGGCCAATTGCTCTAATGTCACTTAAGTACATATGAATAGTTTTTTAAATAATAAAAAAACACCACAAAACGGGCCCTAAAACGCGTTATTTTTTTAACCATCGGGTTTTACGAGTCAATAACCTGAAATAATTCATAACAAACGAATAAATCACCTTCCGCATTTTCCATTAACCAAATATATTTCTTAGAGCAAAACTTGCGTAGAATTTAAATCAGAATAGTTGTAAGTTTCTCAAAGTCACTTTAGAATATAAATTGGTACCTAGGCCTTCGTGGACCCGACGGGGCCAGCGTTCAAGAAAGTGTAAATCGTGAAGTCGGCGGGGCGGCGAATTTGGGTAAGTGAAAATTCGAGTAGGAGTTATCAGCAAATTGTCGCCAGATAGACTTAATTGGTTTACCTTAGAGCCGGCAAACACCATCGCCCGCTTACCCCGTGGCCATTCCACTGGAAAATGTGAACTGATTGGAAGTTAAAAAACAAACAACAGCTGACTGGAATGTTGCCACGTCTACGAAAAGTCGTTGCACTCGACTAGAGCACGTACAGAAAGGATGCTACATCGGTACTGGGGATTTGGTATTTGTGATATTATAAATCGAGCGGAGAAAATAGAAGTACGAGCGTACTCCGCGCGCCGCGGAATTCGCGGAAAGGCTTGATATTTAATATACTAGAATCTGTAGGAGTTAAATAAAATTCCTGTTCTTATTTTTATATATTCTACTAGCTTTTACACGCAGCTTCGCTCGCAAGATATTAGAGCGAAAGCTTATTAATTCGTTTTGCCGTTAAAAAATAAGAATTTCTTCTAATTATCGCTATGCCAAAAAAGGACTATCCTGAAGTCTATGGCGATGTAGAATCAAGTAAAAGTAGGAAAACTTTCTCATTAGAACAGCATATTTCAATATGAGATGGAAAGTTTATATGGTCCCCGCAGTTTCTGTAATAAGATTTTAGGATTGTTTGATTTTTTTTCATATTTTAATACAGTCAGATTATTTCCTGAAATTCCTTATAATTTCAATCAAGTTATTTCTTTTTACTGGATTTTCGGTTATACTAAAATAGAGTGCACCCCTGTTGGTGAGAAGAGTAAAATTTGACACTTGCAAAAAGAATTCTAGATTGAAAATTAATTATTTATTGTTTTTGAATCCAACCATAAACAAGTACCTAGGTACCTATATACCAATGAAAAGTTGCACCATCTTTTTTACGTTTATCCGAACGGTTTTTACACGCTTTTAGGACACAACCAAGCATTTCTGTTTCGAATTAAATGTCTAGCTCACGTCAAAACTCGGCTGGCTGTTAAAGAACGACTAAATACGCCTAGGGAAAGACTGGACGTTTGGGCATGACTTAAGATGTCATAATTCTAGGGGGCTTTGGGTGCTTCTATGTATATAAATGGGTAGATGGTTTGATTTAAGAACACGTAACCTGTTCCTATGGTTACATAAAAATATTAGAAAGTATATTTTGTAAGTATACTCAATAATGTTTAATCTTTAGAGGAAACGCTGTCCAATTTTTAATCAAACAAAAGTATTCCCTTATTTTCTCTCCGGAATATGGCACTAGAGCAAGGACTTTTTATGCACTATAGATATTTATTATTAACGTGTCCATATTGTTTCGTTTTAAAAAAAAATATTTTTATTTTGGAAACAAGAACCATAAAAAAACCTGTAAAAAAGAACAGTTTTGACTGCTGTCTTTGAGCGCACGGTATACAAATATAACAGAAAATTTTATTCTGATTCTCAGAAAAAAATAAAAAATTGGTTCGGTTTTGGGGTGCAGAAAACGGGACAGCAAAACGTCGACTTTGTTTATTCTAACAAAATGTCTGACTTGCAGATGTCTTTTTCGCACAGTATCGGAAAGATATCTGCAAGACAGCTACAGGAAAACAATGTTTTAATACCTATTTATCATAATGTTCTCTGTCCTCACACAGTGTTTAAACCGAAACACAATAATAATGTATACGAACTATGGATGTAAAATTACGTAATTTTACCAAAAGTCACTGCAATAACCAGGTTTAGATCCATCGGGTGGTTGTCGAGATTTATTAGAAGCATGGAACGTTCAAGGTCATTCGGTATGTACTTTTTCACTTTTTTTTTACAAAAAGGGTTATTATGTTTTGAAACTTAAAAGGATCGGTGGACATAGGGTCCTTGGTAAAACCTTAAGTTTGTGACCTTGAACGACCACCGCTCATGCCCCGATTTTGAAAAAATGGTGCATGAAATCAGTTTTTTGTGTATAATTACGTCCCTGAAGGTTTTATAGAAAATAATATACGAAATTCTGAGAAAATAAAATTTACTCAAAAATCTTCATATTTTTTTTTTTTCGTTGGATCAATATTTTCCAAGATACACGTTTGAACATCAAATACATTTTATCAAAATAGCGGAAAAGCGCTATTAGCACTAACTTTTTACTGATTATTTGATAGTTGACCTACCAAAAGTCATCATCATCATCATCAACATCATCATTATTCCATGTCCACTACCTAGTTGGAGCATATGGTGTTTACAAAGATCCTCCAGGCATCTCGGTCGGATGCCAGCACCTGTGCATCCTCACAAGTCAGGTTCGCACCTCGTAGTTGTGACATGAACTATCAACTAAATTAGCAGCGGAGGTCTAGAACTTGATGCCTTGTTAAGCAGGCTAACCTGAAGTAGCATTATTTTTTTTATTTTTTTTATTTATTTACTTAAGTTAGTTAATATTACATTGTATATTAACTAATATATTTACAATTATAACAAATACTTATTAAATATTTCTTACATAACTACATTATTACAATAAACATAACATTTTTTTTTTAAATCCGTAAGTTTTCTTTCATTCTTCATACTTTCAGGCATCTCATCATACAGTTTTAACCCTTTATACATTAAGCTATTTTGTGATTTTGTTTTTTTCTTAAGTGGTAGTCTTATCCTATTTCTATTTCTTGTCCTATATTTATGTACATTTCTATTTAATATAATTTCACTTATAAAATACTTTGGCATGAGATTATTAAACACTTTATATATAAATACAAATACATTATACAATAGTCTTTTCTTTATTCCTATCCAGTTCAATTGTTTTCTCATTTTTTCAACACTATTATATTTGCTTTTTTTCAGTATAATTCTCATTGCTCTATTTTGTAGTATTTCAAACTTGTTTATGTCTCCCTCGTTAGCTAAATATAATATAGTAGAGCAATAGTTCCAATGAGGGGCAATTATTGTTTTGTATATAAGTTCTGCACTCTTTTTGTTTATTTTTTTTCGAATTCTTCCTAGGAAGAAAATCTTTTTTGAAATTTTCTTATGTATATATTCAAAGTGTGATGTTAAATTTAATCTGGAGTCAAGAATAATTCCTAAGTATTTCATTTCATCAACCCTTTCAATAATTTTACCATCAATATTTCCATTCATTGTTATGCCATGTGCTTTATTACCTATTTCCATATATTTTGTTTTACTAACATTTAATTTCAATTTATTTATCTTTAGCCATGACGATATGTTCTGTAGATCTTCATTCAATTTATTAATTGAGTCTTCATAGTTTTCTCCCGCTATATATATAAGGGTATCATCTGCGAATAGTCGTACTTTGCAGTGTTTTATTATCTGTGTGATGTCATTTATATATATAATGAACAATTATGTAATATTAAATTATTTTTATATTATAATGCACACGTTTTAAAGTATTTGTAATACCTACCGACTATAAATTTGTAAATTTCGGTTCTTTTATTAGAATACGCGACTGCGAGAAAAAAACTCTTTTTAAAAACCACCGGCGGAACTTTTTTTTAGACGCACTCGAAGTATTAAAAAAGTCACGATGACATAGATCATGGATTAAAAATTTGAGCTCGCCATTCGCTACATTATACCCTCTATCACTTTTATTCGATAAGGATGGCATGTGAAAGAGAACAAATTGACACTATTCAAGACTAATTAATATAACCAGCACCCATATGCACATGGTAATAAAGGAAACAAATATAATATAAATGTATTTCTTTGAAACTAGTCGGTTGAGAAGAGACTCAAAAGTAACGGGAATCGCACTGTGGTGGGGAGGGAGAGTAGGAATACCCATTTTTAATTCCGGTGTCCGTTAGGGACACGTCTTCTGAGTAAGTGTGCTAAGTTCTGTCACTGTGAATTTATCAGTTCGTCTGTGGAAAACAATTTTTCCTTTTCGCCGAAAACGTGATGGCCGATTGTCGAAAGCAACGCGCGGCTATGAAATATTGTTTCCTGTTGGAGAAATCGGCCGCGGAAACTATTGTAATGCTTAAGAATGCTCATGGGGATGCTGTCCTAAGTAAAACCAGAGTCTACGAGTGGTTTTTACCTATAAAAAATGGAGAAATGTCAATTGAAGACTATCCCTGTTCAGGACGCTCCTCAACGTCAAGAACTGATAAAAACATCGACAAAATCAATGCTCTCGTTCGTGAAGACCGTTGCCGAACCATCGATCATTTCCGTGAGATGTCTGGATATCATTGATTTCAATTCAGAGGTTTTGAAAAGATTGAGGGAGAGTATCCAAAAGAAAAGGCCAGATCTTTGGCGCACAAGCCACTGGTTCTTCCATTATGACAACGCGCCGGCCCATACCGCTCTCTCCGAAAAGTTGTTTTTGACTAAAAACGGCATGACACTAGTTGTTTACCCCCCTACTCACCGAATCTAGTCCCCTGCAATTTCTTTTTGTTACCCAGACTCAAAAGGGACATGAGAGGAAAGTGGTTTGCCACTGTGGAGGAGGTAAAGCAAAAATCGCTGGAAGGGCTAAAGAACATCCCGATAAGGGAATAAAAAAAATGTTTTGAACAATGGAAGGGTCGTTTGCAGAAATGCGTTGTAATAAAAAGAGAATACTTAGAAGGTGATCAAAATTTGGTGTAAAAATTTTAGAAATAAACAACTTATGACGAAATTCCCGTTTCTTTTGGGTCCTTCTCGTATTCTAGTAAAAAAGATAACAACCTTTAAAAAAAGTAGATAAAACTTATATAAAAAAAAGTGTTTGCGATTTATAAAAATGATACCATCTTAATGTCAATAAACAGTTTTTACAAAATTATCTAACACATTTGTACGAATAAAGCTAATTATGTGCGTCCAGGTAAGATAAACTAAGTAAAAACAATTAATAAAAGGTCCCCATGTTCCACGGTAAAATTACCGTCATTACGTCATACGGGTGCGAACCTGACTTGTGAGGATGCACAGGAGCTGGCATTCGACCGAGATGCCTAGAGGATCTTTGTGAACACCATATGCTCCAACTAGGTAGTGGACATGGAATGATGATGATGACTTTTGGTAGGTCAACTATCAAATAATTAGTAAAAAGTTAGTGCTAATAGCGCTTTTCCACTATTTCGATCAAATGTATTTCATGTTCAAACGTGTATCTTGGAAAATATTGATCCTATGAAAAAAAAAATGAAGATTTTTAAGTAAATTTTATTTTCTCTGACTTTCGTATATTTTTTTCTATAAAACCTTCAGGCACGTAATTATACACAAAAAACTGATTTTAAGCACCATTTTTTCAAAATCGTGGAATGAGCGGTGGTCGTTCAAGGCACAAACTTAAGGTTTAACTAAGGACCCTATGTCCATCGATCCTGTTAAGTTTTTTTCTTTTTTTTGTACAGCAGTGCAATTATTTGCTTATACTTTGAAATTGTATTTTATGCACAAATTCATAATACTTTATATGCTTTATTTTCTTCTTTAGACTGTTAAAAATATTTATACAAAAAACATTTAAAATAAAAAAAATAAGTTTTCATGGCTGGCAAATTTGATAAATAAAACTTTCTAAAATGTGGTCGGATATTCTTACATTTTTTAAAATGGTTTAAATTGTTTTTGAACAGTAAAAATGAAAATTGGTTTTTGTACAACCATTTTTAATTTACTCACAGAAAATGACTCAATCTTGCATTTTTTAAAGATTTACATTGAATTTATGAAAACCTTGACGCAAGATAACAGGTTCGGGTAAAGATTTCACTATGTTCCAATTAAATACATCAGCGATATCCTCAACTTGAGATCACACAAAGCTTCATTACGTTTGCGTCTTACAAATGACATAACAATATTAAAATTGTGGTTTTTGATGAGCTGATAACTTAACCGACATAATATTCGTCATTTTGCGTATCAACAGTGTTAAACTTTACTAAAACTAAAGCGACTTCTTCACCGTTATTAATTTCAAGCGGATCTGACACTGATTTGCGTTTTCCTCGGCCGAAGATTCGGAGGCACGATGAATGTCTCGAAATCTGCTGATTCATCAACTGAGTGGGCATTAAAGTCTGTTGTTTCCGTGTCGCTATGACATATTTTTCAATGTTCTCCTCTATGAGGTGTATGTATCTTTTGATCCTGGTGGCAGAGAAAAATCGGATGGATTGTTATCCAATTGCTGTGTGGTATAAAAAGTTTTGATGAACAGAATAACTGGCTTGTCATTTTCAAAGTATATTTTAATTGAAACCCTCATCAGATTTTTAAATCTTATTTGTTAAATCTTTGGCAAAAAAAATATTTATTGGCCAGTTTGAACAAAACATCCGGTTACCTCGTTTAAAATCATGTTTTTGTTGCTTACTTCATTTCCTTTTATACTTTCTATTTTGTGGTACTTGCATTTTCTTCGTATCGGCTGAAGTATTTTTTTCTGTAATCTGGTTTTTGTCTTGGTTAATGTTTTTTCAAAGTAGTATGAAACGATAACCCTAGACGTGGGCAAAATTGTCAAAACACTAGCTAAGAAATCTGAGGCAATTTCGCCCACTTAAATATCTACTGTGTTTGTTCAAATAGATATACAGAAATACTTTATATAGCGTTGTTATTATTTATGCAATGAAATATATAAAACTTACTTGCCTCGTTTCAACACAAACTCCGCAACAACAAAAGTATTGACACTATTTATAGATATACAAAAACAGACCTTCAAGTTTAACTTCAAATTTCAAGTAATCAACTGAAACTGGCGGTAAACTGAATATTTAGTTTTGCCATGGAACTATCAAGATATACTTACCAAATGTAATTCTAATGATACCAGTAACTTTTTTTACTTTAATACATGATTTTGTTAAGGATTTCGGCAGTGGGCAAAATTGTCATGGCTGGGCAAAATTGTCATGTTTGAAGGTATGTAGGTACCATTTTTTATCGAATTTTCTAAAGCCTTTGATACCGTTGATCGTGGCACTCTATTATGCTCTCTGTTAGGATTAGAATTCAGGAGAAACTGCTGGAAGAAAGGCAATGACAAAGAATTTTAATTATATGAATGATAAGATAAGTCCGCGCCAGAAGGGCACGGACGGCCACTTGATGAAAATGAAAATTTGCTAATGAAAATTTCGCCGATCCCGACTATGCTGTTTGTTCCTGGATCCGGGTTGTAAATCCGGACTCAAGATGATGCGTCGCTAGCAGCGCCTGGACCCTGGATTTGCTCGTGACGAATACAGGGACCGTGCTCCTAGCCGCGGCCTCGCTTCGAAGTCACTGCGCAACGCCACCGTCCCTTTCAAACCGTCAAGCGCCCTCACCCTGCTTCAGCTCGGAGGCCTGCGGCGCAGGACCTCGTTGCTTAGTCCGTCGAATAAACCCCGTCCAGAGCCTTGCTTACGCGGTGCATGCAAACAAGAGGTATCTTTGACAAGGCTCTTAGACGTGGATTATCCAGAACTGCGGGGCGGAGGCGCTCAACGAGAATCTTTATTTTGCCAAAGTTGCACAGGTTTTATTAAATAAATTGTACCGTGTCACAGTCAGTCGCCAAAATAAGTAACTTTACAATTTATTTATTTCATTGTTGCACAGTACAACATAGTGAAAAAATTGTACCAATATAAATAAATATAAAAATGTTTATTCGTTTAGTCGATCAACAATGTCTAGCTCCTGTCCAATTGATCATGTGGAAAAAACTTTCCTTCATTATCACGTTGGCCCAGGAGACTATATTACGTGGGTTTTTACCAGCAGAAAAATTATAAAAATTGCGGAATTAATTCGTGTAAAATCAGGTAAATAAAACATGTTTAATGTTTTCATTTCCTCAAGTAATGCTTCCAAGCTTCCAGGATACCTTGAAAGCAGAATTTGATACGGCCTTTCAACGCGGCGGTATCAGAGTCAGGTGTCCTTTCAACAGACCGTTCCAAAAATGTATGAAAACTTAAATCACCGGTGAAGACCGCAGCTCGATCGGGCTTCGGGGGCGCCAGCCACCGCCCTCTCCGCGTTGAACCGACCTAATTTGAAATTTCGCGATTTCAGCCAGATCAGCTGAATCTTTGCAAGGCAACGGCGGACGCCCTCGCCGCCCGATTTTGCCGCGGATATCACCAATGATCATGGATTCGAGTTCTTTACCTAATTCTACACAAAAAACCAAAAAAGTCATAAAACAATTTACCATACGAATCACGTAAATATAACCCGGTATTTCGACAAGTCGAAAATGGCGGGAAAATTCAAATTTGAAGATAAAAATTGAAAGTGGCTTTTAAAAATCTGAAATAAATAACCTGTGCAACCCGGAATGCATAGAATTAAGAATAGTCCAGAAACCGTATACTAGCATCAAACAGAAGGTGACTAAACTACACATAAATTAGTCGTTTTACGTTTTGACCCGTTAGTTCATCAGATGAAAGAGCAACAAAGCAGCAAGGTACTCTGAAAGCCATAATATCTAAGTAAAAAGTTGACCCATTAGTTTATTTGTAGACGTCGCTCAGTACGCAACTCCTGATTTGAATTCACTTATGCCGTGTTGTGTCCTTTTAAAGTGTAAAAATACTGCTAGGATCTTAAAAAAACAGGATGGGATCACATTTCATTGTAGGAGCAAATGAATATGTAAGTAGCAAATACATTATTTAAAAATTAAATTATTATTTCATCTGTCAGATTATCGTAGAAAAGAAAATGGACATTTCGTTAGTGTTGCCAGGGTAGTATTTTTTTTTACCCTACTTTGCTCATCTAAGGAGAGAACTAATGAAAATTGGACCTCGGATTAAACAACTCTGTGGTGGACATTTCACCGATATTATCTCTAAAACATCAAATTTTATTTAACATGATATAAACATATCCGTTTTATATTTTAAAAAAATGTTTTATTTTTTAAGTTCAAAGTTCATTAATTCAATTACTCTTATTAAATGACCCTTTACTTATCTACTCTATTGTGTCAATCAATATTTTCGCGTGCACAATAAAATTTGAGAGAAGTCAACAGATTGATTTTTTTTACCTTACATTTGAGTTATGATTATATTTTTTCCCATTGTGCAACATTACGAGGCGACATCACGAATGTGCGCGGTGAAAGTAGGGCATATTGGGGGAATTTTTCGACACAGTCCGATGTATTCAAATATGATTCTACGCTATTTCTGGACTATTTTTTACTCTATGCCGGAATGATTCTAAATTAATAACATAAACAAAATAAAAAACCTGAGTGCGTCGGACCTTCTAAAATCAATACAAAGTTCAAATATAAAATATTTTATTTATGGAATAGTTTTTTGAAAAAGTATGAATGTAAATTACTTTAAAATTTTAGTGTAATTCAAATTCCTGAATAATATCACTTGATTTGTACACAAAATAGTCTTTGAAAATAGATAAATAAATTTTAAAATATAAACAATTGGTGTCCGATACATTTATCATTATCATTTTTGTCATAATACATTGTTCTCTTTTCGTGATATTCGATTCCTTCAGAGCGGGCTCAGCGCATAACTGCCAGCAAGGAATACGATCAATTTCATTTAGGGGGAAGAGAGGGGACATAATTTATCATAAAATATGTCTTCGAACTAGCAAAATAGAATCGGTGAATTCTTTGAAACTTTTTTTATAACTCAAGCAAAAGTAAGCATTTAAAAATTTTAAAAAATGAAAACCGGTGTTTTATAAAACAAATATATTATATCCATTCGATGTACCAATTTAATATAAACAATTCTTTCAGATGAAAGTATATATCTGACGCCTCAATATATTTTTTTTAGACTTTGCTCTTTCAAATTCAGGAAAACAGGACGAGCATAGTTATTTCGTCAACACTCCAAGTGCAAAAAACCGCTGTTGGCCGTGTGCAAGATAATTTTACTTTGAGAGCGTGTATAGAGTAATATGTTGCGTGTTACGTCAGTAAAAAAACTCTTATGGTGAATTGTGCACTAGTTTATCATAAATGTTTCAAGAGTATTTATGATTCGTTCGAAGACAACATCTTAGTCTATTTTTGTGGTCGTAATTCACTTATTCGGCCTTATGTGCGCTTTCAAGGTGATTAAATATACCTTAAATACCTACAATTCTTTGAACTTTTTATCTCGTAATATTATTTCATATACCTAAGTACTTGCCTTAATATTTTAAGATATTATATCTTACCAAAAAATTATTTATGTGTGCGCTTCTTTACAATAATATTATTATATTTTATTCTAGCATCGCGTTTGGTTACGCTTCTTACAACTGTCAACACTGAAAATAAAGAACACATTATACTTGTACTATATAATCTGTGCCTATTAGAGATGGAAATAATCGGCTAAATTTACTAATCGAATGATTAGTAATCGAATGAAGGAAATAATCGAGTTAATCATTCGAATGAATCATTTATTTCCGGTATACCATGGACAACAGACACAGAAATTTATTCAAAGACAAACTCCGTTTTTTGGGAGAAATATCCATACTTTGGGAATGTTAAGTACTTTTTTTTCCTTTATAAGAAAAAGAGCCTTCTACCAAAATGTGATAACATCGGCCAAAAACAAGTGACATAGATTTACAAATTAAAATTAAAAACAACACAAATATAAAGGAATAACAATATGAACACAAGCAAAAAACGATACCTACATTGTATGAAAACTTATAGTTGGTTACATTCTAGAATATTTTCAAATGTTTTGAATTTTTATTTTACTTAAACTAATAATATTATATGAAAAACAGAAGTCACTTTCTAATACGGATTTTATTTCTAGAAAGCCGGGACGTGAATATAAAAAAAGTCATGTGTTTATTGTATGTAACCCTAATAAAAAAGTAATTTAAAAAAATAATTTTAAAAAAAAACAAATTAATACTGATTTTCAAACAAACAAATGGGAAAATGGAGACATGGTTTGAAAATTAAAAAATACCACCCGTAGAGCAATAAATTATAAACCTACATAGGAGGTGATTTTCACAAAAATGTCGCTATATAAATTATCCAAACATTACGTACGTCAGTTTGTTTTTTTTTTTTGACTATGGCAATAATAATAATGTAAGCCATGGTCCTTACTTTATGGTATTTAGAATATTTACATGGGTATAATTATAGTCTGTGGTTATCATTACTTGACCTAACCTAATATTTATCTGCCAAAAAAAGGATGAAAATTAAAATATTCTTATTTCATATTTATTGTTCAGGTCCTTAGAGTATATACTTTAGGTCACGCATGTAAAACTACAATCAGCTGTTATTGTGTTGATATTTCAGATCGGATGGATTTGATATAAATTTTATTATTATTAAGTACACAAATAGGCTAGCAGCAGACCTATAAACAAACGTCACTTCATTTTATTGTTAAATGATGCACTTTATTTATTAATTATATTAATATACTTTTTTATTTTATCTGTGCTGACATAACTACAAAAAACAAAAGCATTTTATTTCAACTGTCACGTCCGCCAGATCCCAGCGCCCATTACAAGTTATCTGTAGTCTGTGCCCATTACGTAATAACGAATTAGTTGGCGATGAAAGTAGTCGATGAAAGTAGTCGGCGTAAAGCTCGCCCATTGGTCCATTTGTAGTCGAGTGGATTCATTCTTCTTCTTCGTATTTTCATGGCCTTTTCTCATCTCAACTTGGGTGTTCTGGCCAGTGTCGAGTATTTTTGTTTTTTACATATACACACATGTGTTAGTAATATAATATGTACAAGTTAGTATGTTAGTATTTAATATAATATAAACATAAAATAATAAAACATATTTACAGCTTTACACCATTTACAACTAGGTATTTACATTGGATTTTAAATACACGTTTATTGGGTAGGGACAGGAGAGTTAGAATATGAATAGGGAATGGGATATTAATATCAGAGAGGTCGGATAGGAAATCAGGATAACAATCATTTATGGGGCATCCAAAAAAAATGGTTTAAATCTTCCTCATCTAGCTGACATTCGCAAATGGCAGAGTCCCGGACATGGATTCTGAACAGGTGAGAACCATTTCAGCTGTGCCCAATGTGCATTCTGCATATGGAGGATGTCTCAAACTTGTTCAGAATCACTTTGGAAAACCAAGGCTTTTCTGTTACATTTAGTTTCAGTTGGAAAAGATGTTTACCCTTGGCTTGGGATGGGGCTACCCAGTATTCTGAGTGAATTCATTCGACTACATTACTGCATTCGGGCTTTCAGTCGACTACATTTACCCATCGAATGTAGTCGATTACATTTACCCATCGAATGTAGTCGACTACTTTCATTCGACTACTTTCATCGGTAGTGCCTATTATAAAATAGCGCCACAGGGTAAATAACGGCAAAGTAAGAAAGTACAATTTGAATTTAAAACAAACTCAACGGACTCATTTGAAAGCGGTTACTTGTTTTGATTTTTGATTTGATATCTCCGTCTGCGATTTGCATTATTTTCTCGGATAATATTATTAAAACCTTGTTTACACCTTTTTAATTTGAGTGACAGTGCTTCGATGTATTTTGTATGCCTATTCTAACGTTTTGACACAATTTGTTCAAAATGATTTCGGGAAAACGGGACTACAAGGCAGCGTATTCTCCTCAGCGCAAAAAAGTCAGAAGAAATTCTAAAGTAGGGACTCCAGTATTGAAACCATCACTATCCGGAACAACAGAATCTACTGCAGCCAATATCAAGGTAGCCATTCGAGTCCGGCCGCCAAATGACAGAGAAAATGATAACAAATGCAGACTGGTTGTCAAAACTCTCGATTCAAGAATGCTTATTTTCGACCCCAAGGAGGATGAAAAACCTTTCTTCTTTCACGGCGTCCAACACGCCACCCACAACTATACCAAGAAGGCAAATAAGGAAATGCAGCTTATGTTTGATAACGTCTTTGACATGAACGCCACGAATGAAGATGTGTTCAACGAAAGCACCAAGGATATAATTAACTCCCTCATGGATGGATATAATTGTTCAGTATTTGTTTATGGAGCAACTGGAG
Source organism: Micrasema longulum (assembly GCF_059751315.1). Taxonomy (NCBI): domain Eukaryota; kingdom Metazoa; phylum Arthropoda; class Insecta; order Trichoptera; family Brachycentridae; genus Micrasema; species Micrasema longulum. Next base: position 19,173 of record NW_028277953.1, on the reverse strand, counting down.
CTGGAAAGACACACACAATGTTGGGTTACCCAGCTTGTCCAGGAATTACCTATCTAACGATGCAGGAACTTTTCACGTGTATGGAAAATCATAAGGTGGACAGAGATTTTGAAATATGTGTGTCATATTTGGAGGTTTGTTTTATGAACTGTTTAAATTTTCAATCATTACTACAATAATAATAATGGTTTATTAACATGACAATTCATATCATTCACTGCCATTCGTTTCTCATTATGAAACAATCTATTCTAATACTACAAAAAATTGCACTACTAGTATTTCTTGATTTACACTTTGTATAACAATTTGTATATTGTATAATGAAGATAGTGTCAACTCTACAAAGGAAGACAAAATTTCTGTACCTCAGGGGATAAAACATTGGGGTCCACGTTTTTGCTGTTTTGTCGCAATAAGCTATTTTATATGTGAATAAAACATTGAAATCCACATTCATTATATGATTTTTTTTAAAGTTGAAATAAATATCTGGGGTCCACTTTGTTTTAATGCAAAAAACATCATTACTATGTACTTTTATTATTAAAATAATAATTATTTTTACATTGAAAGTTCATCATACTTTGTCATTATATCATTTGCTTAAAAAATTATGATGTTTTGAAAACTGCATAACCACAAAATCTTGATTCCTGATCATTTCATTCTATCTAACTCCCGTGGTTTAACCTTTAAGGTACAGATATATGCTCTTGATTCCTCTCTCTCTGCTAACACACAAATCCTACTAATTTCTCCTAAACTTTCTTTCAAACTCCTATTAGAATTTCTCAATATAATTTCATTTTAATTTTCCAATTTAAGCCTTATTAATGTATGTGATGTCAACTATCCAAAACATGACATGGCAAAACACCAACATCGTACACTCTATTCACTTTTTAAAATGTAGATACTTAGTCTTAAAAGATAAATATTGTTATATTCTTCCTAGGTATACAATGAAAATGTTCACGACTTGCTGAATCCATCCGGACCCCTCAACTTGCGCGATGGGACATATGGAGTAATAGTGTCGGGTCTGCATAGTCAGGGTATCAACACTGCCCAGGAACTCCTGAATATGCTAGACAAAGGGAATAAGAACCGCACACAACACCCAACAGATGCCAATGCCGAGAGCTCCCGAAGCCACGCTGTATTTCAGGTACAATATTAATTAATAAAATTAGATATTTAAATCACATAAAAATAATCCATCAACGATGCATCACCATACACAAAAATGTAATGAGGAAGTTGCTACAGAGAATTGTATGTGAAAAATGTATTCTTACACTCATTAAAAATTAGAACATTTAATTCATCATGATCGTAGAACGACGCATGTGAGTTTCTTCAATTTTAAATGAGAGCGGTTTAAAATCCCCTTTGACACTTTATGTCACAACTTAATAAGTACGAAAGTATATCATTTAATAGTTTTACATATTTTATTTTTTCAAACCGGGAATATAAAGCCTATACAACATTTTCGAGATCAAATGCAAAAGAAAGTCAGTAGCGCGTTTTTCACACATCCGTCATTGTTCCACGATCTCGGCAAATTGCATTGCAAATTTTCTCGAAAATGTATGAAAAAATTACTAAAAATGAAATACATTGAACTATGTCATAAGTTCTTTGGAAGTAACCGATGATAGTAGTGATAGTTTTACGGTTTCCGGGAAGCCAACTCACCAATTTGTGACATCACAAACGGAGTAATTTCAAAATTACGAAACTTAAAAAATCATAGCACTGATAACACAATATATAAAATATTTTTTTGAAAACCACTGAACTTCCTCATTCTGGTGATTTTTATGCATTAGTGCATTTATATAGACGATGTGCTTACTACACAACTGATTGCTTTTTTACAAATTTGTAACGATTTTTTAACAGGTTTACATTTTCCTTTCACTACGATGAGAAGGTCCAGAATAGGTTAAATAAATAATAAATACATGACTTAATATTGTGTTCTGGTATTAAAATAAGTACTACATATATGTTTTGAACAAATCTTTTAGGTTTATGTCAAGATGAGAAATAAAACCTCGGGGCAAGTGAAGATTGTAAAGCTGTCCATGATAGACTTGGCGGGGAGTGAAAGAGCCTCGGCTACTGGCTGTAAAGGAGAGAGATTCAAGGAGGGAGCCAACATCAACCGAAGTTTACTGGCTCTTGGGAACTGCATCAATCAACTTGCTGATGGATCCAAGTTCATACCTTACCGGTAAATTAAATTGTACAATATTGTTTTGATTAAAATATTTGTCTAAGATTTAAACTTAGTTAAAAAATAGTTCAATTTATTTGTGTAAGTTATTTGTCAATTATATTTAATTGATACACACTCACTGTTACTTTACTTGTGTTCATTATTTATCTATTACATTTCCTTGTTTATAAAATTCATTTAAAATTCAACCAAATTATGTTTTAATTATATGTAATCATATTTCACCAGGAATTAACATTCATTAAAAATAATTTATAGCTTATTTATTAATTTACCTATTTCATATTGTGTACTATATATCATAATTGTAATATATCATCATTGGAGACGAGGAACTAGAATCCTAACCGTCCATGCGCTCTATAGCTGCAAGACGTGCTGGGATATTTATTTATTTATACTGTTACAATTTTGTATTATTTTTTTTTGTACAGAATATATACTAAATAAACGTAGGGGTTTCCACATTTTGGTTGGTATTTAGGGTATCCCCGAACTTGTTGGTACCTATTCAGGGTGTTCTTTAAACCCTGTCACATCCGAAACCACGATGATCAGTATGAGCAAGAAGACATATTGGCACATTAAAATACATTTTTAGAACGACTAAAATCATAAAAAATAAAATATAGAAAAAAACAAATGGTTGCTTACTTCTGCGGGGGAGAAACGAGGAGGGGGAAGTCTTATACACCGTCAACCGTATGCCCCCCCCCCCGCTTCTTCCCTGCAGAAGTAAGCAACCATTTGTTTGTTTTATATATTTTCTTTTAAAAAAATTTCTTTATTTTAAATATTTTTTTAATATGCTAATATGTCTTGCCTATACTGATCATTGTGGTTTCGGATGTGACAGGGTTTAAACAGTATAAAAAATCAGGATATGCTATAATTGGTAGACCAGTGTAGTCATATACATTATTCAATTTGGATATGTGTAAAATAATATATTTTTATGTTTAATATCATTTTTATGTTAATATTTAAAAAATTATAGTGATTCCAAGCTCACACGACTATTGAAAGACAGCTTGGGAGGCAACTGTAGAACAGTGATGATTGCAAATATTGCTCCTACTCATCTCTCTTACGAAGACACTTACAACACCCTAAAATATGCAACACGCGCCAACAAAATACAACTAAGAATGAAGAAGAATATTGTCACCTGCGATAGCCATGTATCACAATACATCAAACGAGTAGAAGAACTAACTCTGAAGGTGAAACAACTGGAAGCAGAATTGGCGAGAGCCTCGCACTCTAAAACACCTGCCGTGGAAGAAATCCAATTGGTCAATAATAAACTTGCGGAAGATTGGCGCTGTCAGTTGGAAGCCGGTGTGAAGCCATACTGGCTCGCCCTAGAGACATTCTTCCACCGTCAGAGCAAACAACGCTGCCTTCTCGGAAGAGCTATGAGGAAGAGACGCGCCACTACTATAGTCGCCACCATGTGCAGCCATTTCACCGATAGCGATCTCTTGGAGGTTAGAATTTTGTTTTATTGAAACCTGGCCTGCACCAATTAAATAAATAAATTTGCATATTACAAACAATACATAATACATTCAGCTTTCTATTATTTCAAAATTATGTACATATCGTTTATCTTTTCTCTCCAGGCATGTCGAGATCAAACTATGATTCTTCAAAATTCTGCAGAGTCTCTGATTCACCAAGCTATGGATATGAACAAAGATTTGATAGAATCGTGGGACAAAATTAATTATTTATCCGATACCTACAAAACTTTAGTTCAAAGAGCTCTTAAAGCAGTTCCTACATTGGTCAACACTGTCAAATCCCTCGAAAATCAAAACGAATTAATTATTCTTCAAGCTCAAGATGAACATGCAAAGAATATATCCACTATGCAGTTTGAAGAAATTAACAGTTTCCATGACTTTATCCAAGATTCATTGAAGATGCTTAATAGATATTACCTCTATCTCAAAGGATATGATAAGGTCACTAAATCGATGACTGCTGAATACAATGATCTCATTCGTAAGGGGAAAACATCGAAATCAATTACATGGGAAGATGAACGAGAAAATGACCTGAATGCTAAATGCGAAGATGCGCATATGAATTTCATATTAAGATTAGATCCTTCTAATACCAAAAGCATTCCCGACTTACCGAAAATGAATATCACATGTCCCGATGATGAACCTCGGTACTCCCAAGAGACATTTGATTGCAACGTAACATTCAAAACCGAAAGTAAACCTCAAATACTCGATCAAATACTCGATCAAAGCATCGATATTATTGAATCAGAAAATGACTTGAATGCAACTCACACCCTCAACAATGATACAAAATCATTTGTTGTGTTCCCAGATTACAGCGCAACCAACACTTCTGCAAAACCTATCAATGCGGATATTCTCAATTCAACATTTGTATTGTCCCAAAAACTCAAAAAAGGTGAACCGCCTATCAAAAAACACACAAAACTCGGTGGTGTACACAAGCGAGTCTTGTCAGAAAAAACAAACTTCTTAATAGGTGATAATAAAAGTTAGTAATTTTTTCAAAATTATTGCTGTTCACTAAAACATTTTAATTATATATCTAAAATATGTTTTTCTTTTAGCTTTGAAGAGTAAGTCAGCAAAGTCTGCATCATACAGTAAACTGGTGATTGGAAACAATATATCCAATGAGAATAAATCAGGGTTTGGTTCATCTGTAAATCGTTTTCGCTACAATGAAACTGCCAAAAATAACATTCAGGGTTAGTTTTTTATTTTTTATTTAAAACAAAATGTTATTCAAATATTTTATATGCTTTAAAGATAAGTAAACTCTTCTGACCATTGTAGTTAATGCATCTGTTTCTGTATCTGTGGAATAAAATTGTTTGTTTTTTTTTTTTTAACATTTATAATGCTTCATTAATGAATAACTGTTATTTTACAGTCGGATGCAAATCTGTGCGTAAAGAACGAGGAGCCTTAGCAACTACGGGTCCTTACAACAGACCCCCAATAACACAACCACCTTGCAGATGAATATTACAATTACATTGCTTGTGAATTTAGGTTAAAAGACTTGAAGCACTTTTACAAAGAGTTTCTTTCATAATAATTTTATATTAAATGATACTACAATGATTTAAGTCTTCCAATAGACAGAAATAATTATTTCAGAAGTGCAAACTAAGTGATTTAAAAAATATTATATTCTCTGTATTATATTATGAGAGAGATACCTACTGAAGTAAATCAGGAGCTCAATCACAGATGGCTATCGACATGCTAAAAAACGTGCTAAGTATTTGAGCAATCACCACGAACAATCATGAACACGCTGAAGTTAAAGCGGTCGCGTTGCAAAACGCCATAGATAAGTTCCTGTGCGAGATTCAACCAATCCTCTTGAACTGACCGAAGTTGAATTTCGTTTTGCAACGCGACCGCTTTAACTTCAGCGTGTTCATGATTGTTCGTGGTGATTGCTCAAATACTTAGCACGTTTTTTAGCATGTCGATAGCCATCTGTGATTGAGCTCCAGTTGTGTTAAATTTTATTTCTAAATCAGGGCAGTGTTTGTCTTCCTATATCTTGTATGTTCTTACTTCCTCTAATTTAACATGTTAACTTGCAATATTAGCTTCTAACTTGTATTTCAATATGCTTAAATTTCTTTCGAGTCTATAACTTATTGGTCCAAACAATTTTTCAAAAATTCCACCTAACTGGGCTGGTATTCTGAAGGCTATCGCGGGCATAAAGAACGCTTTATGAACGTGAAAATTACGTGCTAACAAAGTGTTCTCTACGCCCATGATAGTGTTCAAAATACCAGCCTGAATATTAAAATGAGTATTTTTAATTACTATTTAAAATATCCATATTATTGATTTTGATGCTTAGTTCATTTTATAAAGGCTGTGGCCATTTCCTGGCTGCATATTTATGTTGTCTGTTTTTAAGTGTTTTTAAGTGTTTTTTTTATTTTTTATCCATAAATAGTTTGTACATTTTTTGTATGGTAACATATGTTATGCTTATTTAGATTTTTTTTAATAATAATTTCATGAACTTGATTTATATCATTTAACAATTAAAAGCCAATAAAATGAAACTTGTGGCAGGTTGGAAAAATGTAAATGTAAATGATATGTTTATATATACATAGCTAGTTAGATTTCAACTTTAATCATAAAAATAATAATGTCAACCTTTCTTTGGGCGCAAGTCTCGATATTAAAAAAAAAAACACTGCATTTAGTGATAATTGTATACCTATATGTAAGTTTGACCCTTAGAACTCCCGTTTTTATTGTGGTGCGATTTAGGATCAAGAAAAAAGTTAGTTTAATTAACAGTTATGTTAACAACACTGTTTATTTACTATAGTGATTTTTTTCTAGAAATATATTATGCGCTTGTTTCTATAGAAATATTTTTTCAAATAAGGTATTTAACAAAATAAACTGTCTTTTTCTCTTACTTATGAAGGGTACAGGGGAAAACAGGGTTTACCACAAGAACACGATTCTTTAGAAATTCATCTTTTATACTTTGATATATTTTTCAAATATGATGTCCATATTAAAGTTTAATCAACATCAATCTAACCTGCGAATATTGCTTGTTTTTAACCAGGCTGCATATTTTCAAATGACTATGGTTATGTGATTAATAATAATGATATATGTCATTCAATTTCAAGAAAATTAAGATAAACCTTATTTTTCCCTTGTACTTGCTACCATATTTTGGTTTTAAACCTGACCGTACATATATTTACATGTATACATTAAGTAAACCTATATAAACTAGCATCGGTTACTACATTTATTATACATTTTATAGACTACAGTAGTTTGGTCCTTTGCATAGCACAATGGCATGTTTGGCTACTCTGTGTGAGGTTCTGGGTTCAAATCCCACAAGGTTAATGTGAAAAAAATATTTTAAAGTATCTCTCTAGTTGGCCTGAAGCATAAAACTAATTTTGCTTTCTAGTAATAAATCATCGAGATACATTGATTGTGTAATATGTACTGTGCACAGTGCCCTAATCAATATATGTATGTTCTCGTACATAATAACTTTCAAATATATATTTCTATTACTACAGTATTCACCTCTCTTTATAAGGGCACTCATTACACTTTAATGCAAATATGTACATGCTATATATTAAACACCTATAACATACCATAGTGCTATGTATTTACTGTTTTATTTGTAGATATAAAACAGTATTCATAAATTAAATAATTTATCATAAAAACATTCATTCATTGGCGTTTCTTTAATCTCTTCTATAAATTTGACTTAAGGCTGTAGTTAGGTAAAACAAATGCAAAATTAGGAAATCATACGATTTTGCCATTTTAAAACTCATGTTTTTTATTGGGCAATAATACCTTCGTGACCTTCAGACCAGCCCTTTCGAAAGCGATTAGGGCTGGTCTAAAGGTTAGTCTAAAAGTCAATAAGATATTGTTTTAAATTGAATATTACAACCAGAATTATCTTCTTCTTTCAAAAAAAGATAATAAAATCCTATAAAAAAAGGTTTCGCTAAAGTATTTCAATATTTTTTTTTTTTATTATTACCGAAGGCATAATTTTAAGTAGAAATAAAGGAAAATGTATGTGATTTAAAATGCTTGTATTTTTTTTTTTCAAAAAATTATAATTTGTTTTATCTTCAAATTATTACGACAAATTTTTGTTCAATACTTAGTCTTTATTGAGATCCCAGATACTTAAGTTTAGTCTAAATTTGAAATGGAGTAATCTGCCGGTCTAAAAGTAATTATATTTTAGTTACATAAAAACTTTTAAGTATATTTTTTAACAGAAATACCTTTAAAAAATATTGTTTATATCTAATTTATGTTTTTTTATTATTGCGCGATTGAAAAAAAACATTAGTTTTAAAATGGCAAAATCATATGATTTCCTAATTTTGCGTTTGTTTTACCAGACTACAGCCTTAAAGTTAATTGTTCTTACAGTACTGCTTTCTACGTAATGTAATGAAGTAACATTTAGCTTATTCTATATAATCAAATTGAGTTTTGATATCTTTCACATTTCTCTCAGAGTATATCCAATTCCAAGCTCTCAACTGATTGAATATTCTGTTAATTGATATATTATATTTTTCTTTGATTGGTTTGTGCATTTTCAATTCATAAACAAGAGTAACCCCTAAAATATGAAGAATAATATTTTGATTAACATTTTATTTTTATACATAATAATATTATGATTGTTTGCATAAAATTTTACTATTACCTGATAACACATATCCAAACAAAAGTATATAGAAAGCCCCCTGCAACATTCTCATGCTGATGGCTCCTAATTGGGTTGGGGAGTTAATTCCATTACCAGAATTGCTTTTTGAACTACTTTCTTCTCCTAATATAGGGTTATTGTCTTCATTTGTAGGTTTATTCTCTATTCCCAACTTTTCATACTCTTCAAAAGTCATCTTTGTGAGAATTCCTGCCTCAAAAAGTTGTAATAGCCTACAAGAATTTCATACAATTTTAACATTCAAAATTATATTGACGGTAAAAAGGCTAAGTTGCTGATGCGCCACTTTGGGCGATATTGAGTTATATATTTCATTTTACTCAGAATTTTCAGCTGCATCGTATGACTGCCATGGAGATCGGATGTCAATTTTGGCACTTACGTTAAAAACCCTCTCATATGACGTTCACAAAATGTATAGATTTATATCACACAAAACTGCACTTTTTTTTAAGAATTGTCATTTGGGTTTACTTTAAAAAGTATTCTTGGACTCCAGCAAATTTTACTTATTGGTAAACAAATAATGTTATCACATCAAACATTTTACTTCATATAGAAATGAAACTTGTATATGAACTAATTAACTTTTAAACATATGAAATATGAAGAAAACAGCAGTCATTTTACCCATTTTTTTGTTGCATATTTGGCGTTTCAGGCAAAAATTTTCTTGAGTCAAATAGGGATTTTGTCATTTAAGCAAAATAAAAGCCCTTTATTTTTTTAACAAGGCTGGCGCTTCAGTCACACTCAGATCAGTTCAATATGGCGGACTTCAAATGCCGACTGGCATTTAAATCCTAGATTTCAACGCATGTGAATGGTCATAATGATTCATGTCCCGGTCAAAATAAAAATCGGATAGTATTTGCCACCACACATTATATTTTATAGGCTAAACATCAAAATATTGCCACCATTCAACTAAATTATATTTTACTAAGGCATACAAATATGCCTGTGGATTTATGCATTCGGTTATAGAAGACAGTACATAAAAAAAACATAATCTGGGCTCCATCACAGTGGTCTACAGTTTTTGAACTTGCCAGAAAGTCTCCCAAGCCTTATGAGTTAGAAATCCTTCTTCACAAAGATTTTGGTCGATGGAGTGCTGTATCTGAGAAATTCTTCAAAGAAAATTTGACTGGAAAAATTAATTGTATCCCTATTGCTACGTTTAAAAAATCTGCAGCAAATAAAACAAATGTTAAGTATTCAATGTATCAAAGACACAAATAAAATCACACTAAAAATTATATAAATCCCGCGTACCAAAGGCAAAGTACAATGATTTAGTCAAATTATGTTCCAACCATGTTACACCTCAAAGGTATAGGGTTAAATTTAAAAATCTTACATACTCTTATAATAATGAAAAAGACACTTATGGAATCAAAGTTTGTGGTGTTTCTGAATATTAAGTTTTTATTATATATATATATATATTAACAACACACAGGTGGCTCTTAGGTTTCCCGGGGCCTATGTTATCTGTGGGAATGCTGTGTGGGGTATGTTATGGTTTTTTTTGTTAGCGAGTTTTAAAAACCAATACATATTTTGTTTATTACTGATACATTCCATCCAAGTTTTTTTCAGTTTTTAGATTATTCCTTGATTTCTTAAAATCTTATCTTTCATTTTTATTTTACCTCCATCCACATCCAGATGGTGCATAAGCCACCGCATCGAACTGATGCGGTGTGAACATGATTACATAAAGGCTAGGTGATCAATTCTGCCTTCCGGATTCTTAAATCTAGTATTGGAATATATTTGATAGGATACAGATGACGCAAGATAAGGAGCTCAGGGTGAAGGAGATTAACGCTTTATGGGAATGTAAATGGAGGAGCTTAGGTGTAGAGAAAAAGGAAATTAGCACCGTTGGCTAAAGCACTCAGGGTTGTATACATGAGTAGGTAGTAGTAGTAAGAGTTCTTTGAGGTAATCTTATTAATAAAAGTAACTGGTAAAAAATATTATTTATTCGTATTTGACAATAAAGCTTATAAATCACATAAATAATAATTATTCTTTTTATAATATGAATACAATTTTTTAAAAATTGTTCCAAAACATCTATCTTTAATATATTAAATAAATTTCCTAAGAATACCAACTGGATTTTGAAGCAATTATCCTTAAAAATATTGGATACAGCGATGTTAGGAATTAAACCTTTTTGCTTCACATGTCGTTACAATAACCATGGTGCTTCAGAAGTTTTCATCACATTGAGAATAAATTGTCAGTTGAGTATCAGCAAATTAGTCCATATAATATTTTTAAGTCAATTTGCTGAATCACTAACATTGGAACCTAAGTATTCACAAGGTATCTATATATATAAAAATAAGTTTTATGATATTCTTACCTACATAGTTAAAGAATCGTTTTAAAATGAAAAAACTTGTGCTCACTTTTACTAAAAAAAACTTTGATTGGCTCTCCTGTAAAACTTAATTTATGGCACATCAGTCATTTAGCCTTTTTACCATCGATATATAAAATATACATAATATCACTCGGAGTAATAATTCGCTAAAGAAGCCCTTTAGCTCTATTGCATAGAATAAAAGTGTTCTGAATTTTTGGTTTGGTTTTTAGTTTAACAAATGTTCAACGGATGGTTTCGGTTTGCGCTTGCAATTCTCGACCTGAGTACCTACGGCCTATTGTATTGCTTTAAACTGTAGCTAATTTTGTGGTTGATATTCATTTTTTGTCCATATAGGCGACTATTAGTTAGTGACATATTACTCTAAGTAATATCATATTGTAATGTAACATTTGCTTTACTTACACTTTGTTAATGTTTTGAATGTAAGGACACCCCACCTGAAGTGCAATAGCAGAATATCGGGTGTATAATTTCTCACTCAGTTGGAAATTCGAGGCCCCTGTGTTCAAAATATATTTTTTTAAATATCCATTATTTTGTCAAATTAATTCATTTATGTAATACAAAAAATATAACTGTCAAATGAGATTATTCTGCTTGATTTTAGTGCCATTTATTGTTTGATGTTTTTTGTTGCTCACAATCTGCCTAGGAATTGCTAGAGAAACTTTTTAACATGATGCATGCTGTCTGGAACTTTAGTCTATACTCGTTCAAAGTGAAATGATGATAATTCAACTCTAGTAGAATACCAGTACTCCTATATGAATGCAAATCCTGAGTACACCAAACTCATGAGTTTTAAGAATAAGTGCATAGGAAGAATATTAGGTATAAGGTGGTTCAATTTCATAACTAACATCGAAGTCCAAAAAAGGATGCAGCAGCCTCCTATAATAAGCGTTTTGAGGGTATGGCGGTGAATGTGGTAACCTTAGGAAAACCTTAATCGATGTTTCCTCTTCTTCACACATGCGGGATCCCGCCATCCTGGAAGGCCGTCGATGACGATCTTTCAGCTTTATTCGGCGGAACTAAAAGATTGCGGGATTGACGTGGGAGGAGGATAGTGTTGTTGTGCTAGGGTCTCCGGGGGCATCTGGTAATATCCACATGCTACACTTAGGAGTGTGTGATAACCACCATAAATAATCTGAAAATTTACCAAATCTCCTTGTATTGAAGTAAAGTGTTTCTCTGCCAGCAAGAAACGCTGTGGGAGCTCTATTATGGTAAAGAACTCGACGTACTCCTTGCTCTACAGAATGTACAGTTATAGTTTCCTGAAGTTGCATCAGTTTCCATAGTCTTCCATACACCCCGGTTCCATTCTTAAAATAATACATGTAAATCATGTTTAGTTCATTAAGGTGTTTTTAGTATTACTATTTATAAAAAAATTGTCCTATAGATCTTATGTCTTCTTTTCCCTTACTGTCCCAAAAACATCCGCGTGTTATGGTGCTGTGTAGTCATTATACATGCAAAAAATTAGAGTTTTAAATCGGAAAAATGTAATATTCGTAGGCAATTGCTTAAATTATTTATAGTTGATAAGTGATGATACTTTTAATCTAATTTCTAAAAACATAAAAAAACCATTAGCTTATGCTCGCGGCACGGGCATTAGAACCGCCCCTGACGAAAGTCGGGGAGCTACTAACTAGCATCTGGGAGAAGTACATGTGATGCGTGAAATTATCTCTCGCTCCCAAATATACCTGTATTATTAGAATTATATATTAGGATTTAGGATTATTCTTTTACTACATACTTCGAAACATGCAACGCATTGGTAAACTTTCTATTGTATTGGTGATTTATCTTGGATTTTCGTTAAATGCCTTTTCTGTTTCAAGCATGAATTATTTGATAAAAAAATATTATAACCGTTATGTAAATGTATAATGGAGGAATACTGAACATCTTTACCCATAATTTATTATATTTATGGAGATATTAAAGTTATTAGATGCATGTACTAGTTTCACATCACTGGAAAGGGAGAGTTAACAAAAAAACATACAACATTTGTAGTGGCATTCAACATTATACTTGATTGATATAGATATTGAACTCTTATGGAATAAGAAATCTCTTATATTATCATTACTTTTGGAAAAATACCTATTCACTTCTTCATTTTAACCAATAAGAAATGAGGCCCTAAGTATCAAAGATGGCCAAACGACCCCATACCTATTTTTCAGAAATCATTAAAATCTATAATAGATATTTTAATTTAAATGTTAACAAGAAATATTTTACATTTTATACAATTTGGTGGCATTAACACTTTTAACAATTGACCTAAAGGTTAACATTACAAGAAATGCTAATTTTTGCGTTTGGCCGTTCTTGATAATAATAACACTTTGGCTACTTCTGAAAGTATTAATCAAATTTGTCATGCTTGATCCCAAAAAATATTATATAATAGGGTTAGAGGTTGACATAGTTAAAACATTTTAAACGAGTATAATCAAACATTTATTTAGGGTATGAAACCAAAAAAAACATGTTCTTTATTAAAAGAAACAAAAACTTTTTCATGGGTAAAATCATACATTTGTTAAGATTAATATGAATTATAAACAAACAAAACAAACTAAATTTTCTGGTAACATACATTCACACTCTTTATTACCGGCTAACAAGCATATTATTTGGATTTCTTTCATCAATTATGTTTCTATACCAAAACAGATTGTTACTTTTTTTCCATTCGTCACCAAAGTGCTTTTTTAACAGGTTTAAAACGTCTTTCGTCCTTCATGGCTATTCCTAAATTCGAGAAATTTAGGAATTATGTCAGTAACACATTTGTTTTTCTATTGATGCTTCTGCTTCTATACTAATATTATAAGTTAAATCTCCTTTCACTAAAATTATTTTAGAGTTTTTCAGAGCAAGATGAAGCGTATCAACTCCTTGGAAATTTAGATTACTCAACTTGTTATATATTGCGGAAAGTATTTAATTCGAGGATTTTAAGCGTTCATGTTCGCACCAAGTATATATTGACACGTTATCAGTTGTTCTTGATTTTGATGATCTTCTAACAATCATTAAGTTATGGCAATAGAATTGTCTGCTATAGTAGGCTTAATAGTAGATCTAATGATCAGAAACTTTGGGGAGGACCTAATTTTTCTGGCAGTCGGCGGATAGAATCAGAAGGCCTGGCATCTCTTCTTTGAGAGCCTCATAAAAACCTTGAGAATGTTTTAGGTGAACATTTTTTTGAGTAATCAGATTTTTTTAAATTATTGTGTTTTTCATTTTTTATTGGTTCTGTTAGTTCCAAACACTTGGAGCAAGCATTGTTTTTTAATACCCAAAATATTGAGAAAGGTACCTCCGTAAACTGTTGGTGTGTTTCCAGCTTGATTGAGAACATAATATGAAAATATTCTTAGGAGGTCTTTCTCCTGTGAAATTTAATATTTTAGGCGTATGTGTTAGACAATACTTTAGTATGTTGAGTCTTGGCTTCATTTTTTTGGAAGAGAGAAAAATAAATCGTGAAATGTTTGTTCGTCAATCATCTTCAACAATTTACATCTCCACTTTTTATTTCTATGCTCACATAAAGGATACCGGGAGATGAATTTTGAAGAATATTTAAAACAAAATACATAGTAAATATGGCTCTAAAAGGTGATATATATGTGACATGTTTTTAAAAAAAAATTGTTATTGGCAATTCATCCTACAAAAGATGATTTCTATGTGACATGTTCCTAACAATATTTGGACTGGGCCACAGGGGGCCTCAAATATATATGTAGGTAGGTACTTAAGTGAAAGCCACTATAATCCAAAATTGTTTCATTTCTATATAATTGATTTATAATTTTTTTAATGAAAATTACAAGCAAAGAAAAAAGGTTACCTCTAATTTGGCCAAGGAAGAGCTGTGACTTTCCACCAGAAGTTGATACTTGCCTGTTCTCATAGCATTCTCGAGAGCAGATAGAGAAGCCAGAGGCGACTCCAAAGTAGGCCGTGCTAGGAGAGAAGTTAGTGTAGCGGAATACAAATCACTCAGGACATATGTAGCTGCCAGTGACAATAGCAACACAATGGCCCGAGCACGGGTGTTCTTTGCAGGAAATCTGCCACCTTCACAATTTAAAGGAAATAAACTTAGGATATCTAACACATTATATATACTAAGAATTATACGAATACACAATATGTATTTTAGCTACTTTACTTGCAACCAATAAAACTAACGCATTCTTGTTTGCCATTAACATTTTAAACTATGCATTACCATCCAATTTAAATCAGTGAGGAATGAGGACTATAACAGATGGGCATTATTTATCGAATTTCCTAGAGATTTTAATTTTGTTATTGTTTTACGTAAACGCCATTTTTAAAAAACCTATTCTTGCAGTTACTTTTTTATGGATGATGTACATCCTGCATATAAAATTATGTAACTAGGTTAAGTTTTCTACCTCTAAATATCCTGCTTTTAAATATGTAATACATAAAAACAATATAATTACATTGCTTCAAAAAAATAGACATGGTGAACCAAGCGCACTTGCTAAGTGAAGGCTTAGGAGTATTGTGAGGGTCCCAAAGAGAGCGACCTGCAGCTGCCACCCACAATGCTGGCCCACTACCCACTACTGTCAACAGGATAATAGGCCATACCTGTCAAATATAATTTATTTATTTATATTAATAAAACTATTGTTATGCATCATCATGCTTTTTCCCATGTGGCAATTTCTTCCATCCATTCTTTAACATAAAGTATAAGTACATTTCATAAATAGAATTAACTTTAGCAAAAATCCTAAATTTCAGGTTAACCCCTTTTTTATTAATATATGAGTTTTCATTATTTACCCAAATATTTAAATTTTTAGACCATTTTCTAAAAGTCTTAAATAACTTGTGTTGGAAAAATAGGAATGAAGTAACGATAGAGTGGGATTCGAACCCTGGACATTCGATCCTAAAGCCCACAATATTGCCACGGGACCACAACCCGGTTATATCTTCCATAGGTTTATCAAATAAAATTTTCTGAATTGGATTATGTTATGTTATCAAAGTAATTAACATGAATAGTTATTGCATAACCTGCCAACGAAAAGGCCTTAGAAGCGCCAAAGCTTCACTGAGGTGACGCCGGGCGTGGGTAACAAACGCTCCACCATCCGCAAGTGTAAGGAAAGAAAATTCAACTCCACGTTGTCGTTCCCATGACATTGTTACGTCCCCCAAAAACAAGTCTGCCTCCTAAAATGAATTTTTATTTCAATTGTTGGCAGTAAAACGTTTAAATTGTTTTATTATTAAGTAAATCATCATCATTCTCTTTCCGCACCCAATGGTCCATCGGGCATGCATTAATACACCAATCACAGTGTATCTTGGTCATTTTTGATGCATGAAGGTAAGATAACCAGTCTTATGCTTCAGGTGCCAGATCAGGGACTATGAAATATTATTTTTTTAAAAAACCTTTTTAAATGAACATTTATGTCAGAATTGAACCTGAGACCTCTGGCATGGTAGATAAACGTGCTGACCATTTGACCACCAGGCGATTAAGTGGATGGCTTATCTCTAATTTGGTGTTTTGTCAATGTCAAGTTAATGATATATCATCAAGATCATAGAACAACGACGCATGTGATTTTCTTAAACTTGACATGACATGGTTTAAAAAAAAATTTAGATTACGTCACAACTTAATAAGTACAAAAGTATATGATTCCATACTTTGGCTGGTTATATATATTTCTTTTTTTTCAAACCTAGAATATAAAGCATTTAGATAACCTCTTCAAAATCTGATGTAGTAGAAAGTCAATGTCGCATTTTTCACACATCCGTCATTGTTCTACGATCACAACTATATAGATATAAATAATGTGTATTTTGAAGAATTCTTATACGAGTTTGAAGATATAATATATAGTTTAGGAGAATTTGTATGTTTGTATGAAGGGGGGAGTGTAAAGATAGTGCGGGAGAAAGGGCATTGAAACATTGTATCAATCTATGAAGAAACTGTACATTAGACAATTTTTTTCAAAATAGTCATTCACACATTTCTGGTCATGCGGTTACAAGAGGAGATCCCAGCAGAATGTTTGTACAAGGTTTTCCTGTAATTTAAATTATTTAATACCAAAATCACATCCGACTTTTGCTAAAAGAAATTTCTCTTTTGTGGCCCCAAGAGTGTTCAATGTCCTAGATGAACATATTAAGTTCTACAAAACGAAAGCCATTTTCAGGAGAGGTGCACAAGTTTGATTTTTTTCTAAAAGAAGAGACTATTGCAGGAGACTGCTGCGAGATTTGACATAGATTTATACACTATTAGACGTGTTGTCCAGATGTTCATTGAAATATATGTTTATGTTATCATTTTGAATTATTATTTTTGCTATTTTTAATCATGTACATGCTTCCACTTTCCATTAAGTTGTATCCCTACTCAACACAGGGCTCTTGGCCTCATAGAGTTAGAAATATGTTTTTTTTTTTTTAATATATATTTATGTGTATGAATAAAAAAATAAAATAAATAAATGAAAGGAAGGTAATCTATCATTTATAAAGCAGTAGAATTGTGGTTGAGATTCTCCATACCTAGAAGGCACTCACACATTGGAGAGTCAAATAAATATATTTTATCCTTACTAGGTGGAATCTAATTAGTTTAGTAATAGTTTGTCAGTGTGACAAATGATTGACGTTTCTTGTTCACTGAAGACATCCCTTTTAAACTTAGAGTATATACATCTATACTCTAAGCTTTTAAACCAATGACTCTTTGGTATATCTGATTGAATCAGATAATGTATTTCCTGTTGTAGAGTTTCTTACTATTCCACTGTTCTGTCCATTTCATTTTTACTGAATATTACAGACGGAAAAAAAACCATTCAATAGGGTTAGGGATACATTATTATTTTTTTGTTATATAATGTATTTTTAAATTAATAAATAAAATAAAAATATTTTGCATCTCCTCTTTATAATTGAAATTTGCTTACCCTACGGTAGATCATTCCTAAAACACCTCTAAATGATCCATTGGCTGAAATTCCTGATCCTTGGCTGTGGTGGGGTGGATCAAAATATTGTATTCTAAAAATACATGGCATTATAATATTATCATGTTGTAATAATTCCACTATAATATTCAATGTATATCAAGCGGAAAAAACTTTTGGAAACTATATTTTGAAAGGAGAGCACATCAAATAAATAATGATTTATTTACATTTTTAAATGTTTAAAAATATTGATTAAACTTCTTAGATTTTCACGGCCGTTAAGATTCACAATAAGTTTTTCTGGGTTATTATGCCGTGTGTCGTTTGACTTTTCCCTGATGTTTCGGATCGCGTTACAGCATCCATCCTCAGGGTTGATGTTCAACATCAATTGTTTATTGGTGTTCAACATGTTATTGGTGTTCAACATCAACCCTGATGATGGAAGCTGTAACGCAATCCGAAACGTCGGTAAAAAGTACGAACGACACACGGCATAATAACCCAGAAAAACTTATTCTGCACTTTTAAAATATTATTTTTACATATCATATCTCTTAAGTGATTTATTTTTTAAAAAGTATTTTTTATTTCTAATTAAGATTACACAATTCTGTTTCAACAAAATACACTTCATTTTTTTTTTATATTAAATTTTTTTCTTTTTGCTACCAATAAAAAATATGAAAAAAAATAATTCATCATCATAAGGTATATTTTTAAAATTACCTCCTTACATTTTGAAATTAATAACATAACAAATATTGCCGGCACAATGACGAAATACCATAATTTATTATTATGAGTAGCAGTTAGCGGTATATTGTAGGTAACTACTTAAGTTTTTTACTGTTATGTGGTAACACTTACTTGAAGTTAAGTTTCGCTGCCAATAAAGTTAAAAGTTGATGATCTCTGCCGCCAGTTACCTCTAGTGATGAATTATCAAGTTGTTTTACAAAGTACCACGGAGGAGCCTGAAATTTTAAATGCTATTTTTCTTTATTGTATCGTTAGTCTCTGCCGTTTTCCCGTTTGCCGTTTTCCCGTAAGGGTAGGAAGAGAGGATAGAACGCCACATCACTCTATGTTTGCATTCAGATCTCGCTTCCTCTACATTTATAGATCTTCTTATGGACGCGCGCCGATTAATCCGACTTTTGCCATATCCATCA